>NC_036250.1:13682806-13899301 GCF_002742605.1 Olea europaea var. sylvestris | reverse complement strand
AAAAAAAAAAAAAAAAAAAAATAGTCGTTGTCTTGTTACTGCTGGTGCTCACACATGCTGCTGTTCTTCAAAGGTCTCCTTGTACAATCCACTGCAACCCTAACCCAATATATCCAACCAGACTGCTGTTCACGAATACTCCAAACCCACGTAACTCCAAAACCTACACACCATACCGATTCACGTAGGGCCGGTCTTGTGATTGTTGGGGTCGGAGGCGAAATCCATAAATTAAGCCCTTAAAATCAACGTAAATGCAAAATTCCATAGCTAAAGTTATCCACTTGGATTGGAAATTGACATAAAGAGTTTAGTCCACATTAATTTTCCTTTGCGAAATTTTCTATGAATTTTTAAATACGGTAACCTAATTTTCATCATTCATCAATCAATTTTCGAACCTTGAACTTCTGCCTGTAGAAGCCTCGAGAACAAGAACCTCCTTCCCGCTATTAGTCTATTGCTTTGCTTATATATATATTAAATCCATTAATAGTTATGAAAAAAACCTAACATCACCCATAAATCGTAAAACTCTATTGATAAGATCAAGTGTGATGAGAAATCTTAAATCTTGATTCTTTAATACTAGATATAAAATAAAGCAATATTGACCTTACGGATCAAAAATGAGAGAAAACAAATCCTAAAATAAAGCAACAACGACCTTAGGTGTCTCTATCTGATTCCGAATGCCGACTGGACAGAGAAGAAGCTGCAAAAATTAGCTAAAATTTCTTGGCTTTTACATTGAAGAGCGAGTGACAATGAGAATCAAGAGATTTCTTGCTTTGGTTTCGTACTCTAGATTTTGATTTCTGGGACTAGGCTAAAAGTTTTGATTTCGTTGATGGATTAAAAAAAAAAAAAAAAAGGAAATTTTTGGGCCCCTTAAAAATCTGGGCCTGAGGACTTCTCTTTGGCCTTTCCTCAGGTCCAGCACATTACCAAAGCCCACCCACTAAAAACATACCATAAACTAACCACCTACCCATCCTACAAACTAATACACTTCAACTCATTAGCTCACAATTATCAACCCATTAACCCCCTTCCAGCGGACTAATATTAGCCCATATATTGGTCCGGCCCAACACCCCCAAACCACACTCTATAGTCATCTTCTCCCTCTATCTCACATCATGACCTCCATTTTCTGTCGGCGCCCAGCTTCATGTAGCCACCACATCACACATAAAAAATGAAAATTATAAGTAGCCAAGCATATTTCATAATTAAGCATAGTTCTAGTATAATCTTATGTGTATTCATACGTATTCACATAATATTAAATAATTGTGAGTTGTCATATTTCTGTACCTGATTCGAGGAAATCAAAGCTTGAAACTTGGTGTCACATAGTAGTGGGCTAAGAAACTTGAAATTTGCCTTCTTCCAACAAAATATCTTAACGTAATCATATTTTGATCTGTAAAATTTTAATATGAACAGTAACTCACAAAATTATTTTTTTAAGAAGAGTACAGAAATGTAGACCCACTCTGATACCATGTTGCAAAGACCCAAAATTTACCCTTTGAATTATTAAACCATATCATAAAAAACTTGACTTTCATAAAACTATAACTTTTGTCCAATTACAATAATTGAAAAAGAATTACTAAATCATTAAAGTAAAATAATAAATTGTTCAATAATATCTTTATTATTCCACTAGTGCCAATTCTAAACTCCAACACCTCGAACGTTAATTACCTAAAATTAGGAAAATCATAACCAATAAGATAAAATCCCAATAAGTGAGCCACATAAATCACAATTCATATTAAATTATAGGAATTCTTAACGTATATAAGAAGATTGGAAGATTAGAAACCGGAATTAGGTGACCAAAATCCCCGTTCATAATCATAACATATATATGGAGACATCGAAATTAAGAACTGTACTTCGTTGCTATAATTTTCATGCGTAGCGCTACCGAACTCCGGTCCCTTGAACTTACACATATAGGACCTATATCATATTTATAAATCAAATTTCATATTTTAATGTATGAAAAGTAATTCAACATATAATGTATGACTATACTTTGATAATTTGAAGAGAATCGTAGTAAATATGTAGAGGAGGATTTAATTTTTTTAGCATTGCGATAAGTTTGTATGTGTATGTGGGTATGATTTATGTGTGATAATACCAATATATATACACATATATATTATTATATACATATATAGACACACGTAATTATAGTAATCACATAATTTAAATTAATCAGTCATAAATATATATAATAATATACATATATAACTTTCATACTTTTACACTAAGGTCCTAATTTTCATAATTAATGACTATAAAAGATTTGGGGGTCTTATAGTAAAATTCAGGCAGAAGGTCCAGCCCCTTCTCCTTCTCCATTGGATCTGTTTTGCGGTTCCTCCCATTGGCAAGCTTTTGCTACATAGATTCAATCATCTCCATTATCGGATTCATGCTCTTCTCCTGGCAGTTCCAAATTTCCGACCGATCTTCTGTCATTTTCTTTGCACCTGTATGTTCCTAGGTGTTCTCTGATATCAAATGATAGGTTCAAGGATCAATTGGCAAATTGTCAGTTGATTGAGGAGAAGGAAAACGAAAGAGCAGGGTTTGTAAGGGTGTGTACTAATTTGTACTTATGGCACAAGGTGAACTTTGTGTTTTATCAATGTATGAAATGAAACTGATTCTGGAAATGGAATTGAATTCCGAACTAACGAAATACAATGTGTTGTCGAACATTCAAGAGGCATCACTCTCCCCAACCCATTCCCTAATTTTTGCTGAAATGAAGATATAACTCCCACCACCCTATTTATAGTGAGCTATGCCACTTATTTGCTATCTACCTAATAAACACCTAACTCCTTAACACGCTAACAATTAAACAATGAAAAGAGCTTGCGGCTTCCTATATATTTGATTCTGCGAACCCTTAAAGGAAGTTATCTTTTTTTTTTTTCCCTACTGGTTGATTACTTGTGCTCATCTCTCTTCAACTTTATGATCTTGGGTACTCTTCTGATTAGGAAGACATCATAATGAGTTTGCTGAGTAGAGTGGAAATGCTGTGTGATGAGGCTGACAGAGAATCAGAATCAATCGCTGACGGTGGCAAGGACTCAAGAAATCAGATATCAATAGAGAAACCAGTTCCCCAGCTTAACCTTGGAGCACAGAGGTATCATATTTCCGGCTTAGCTATACATTTTGTCTTACAAAGTACAGAGGTTCTTACTCTTGTTCCATAATCACTAAATTAGTTAGTAACAGGTTTGATGTCATTTAATTGCTGAGATGTCCATAGTTGTATATACTATTCCTCATATTTCTACTACTGGCTACCCTTGCTTGTTTCTAATGAATCTTATTGTTAATCCGTTTTTCAATTAACTCGTGCTGAATTAACTAAAATATCTCTTCACATTCTCATGCTACATGTAGAATGTTTCTAAACCAAAAACAAAGAGAAACACAAGAAAAAAACGAAATACTAAGGAATGTGCTTATATCAGATCCCCTGCATTTGTTGCTTGTATTATCAGGAATTTTATGCTTTACAAACCATGTCTAGTGTAAGTTTATTGAGCGTGAGCCTCTTAGGGTTGCGTGTACATTTGTTTCTCAAATCAGATAAAATTTGCACGTTTTATTAGATGCGATGTTGACGTTGTTCCTTTATTTTTATTTCATTCTTTCTTTGTTCATTACATGCTATATCATTTCCTAATAGACAGGGGCGGAGTCAGGAATCAACGTTACCGGGGGGGTGGGGGGTGTTAAAGAAATCGTAAAAATTTAATGTATGATATATCAAATTGTGATATAACATTAGCTATCCGTTTGTATCCTTAGATTAATCACTCTTTGAAAAGAAAGATAACACGGTTGTTCTGATGCACAAAAAACCAAAACATCTTCAGCATGTATAGATAAAATTCAAAATAGAGACAAGTTGCAACAAAATTGTGGTTGTGTCTAACTAGGCCAAATATGAAACAATTAATGTTTGGGGTGTAGTCATAGAGTGGTAAGCAAATTGAGGGTTCAATGTAAAAGCTTAATATTCTCCAGACTATTGTACTCCCATTGGTGCAAGGCGATTTGGGGTGGACATTATTGGTTGCGGTAATAGTTTTATATTGTAGTGAAACACTAAGGATTGAACTTACCGTTTGTAAAAATTGAATGAATACGATGAATAAGGATTGAACAAAATCTTGATACATGAAGAAGATGATTCTGCGAGATCAATTGATGATTTTTAGAGTTTTGCTTTTCATAAATTCTGCAGATCGACTTGAATGGGAGTGAAATAGGGATTACGACCAATACGACCAAAATTGATGGGAGGATGATTCCAAGATTTTGGTATAATATTGAATATGACTTCTGAATTGGGTAATACGTGGTTTTTTCCCCAGATAGGTCCATTTTGTGAACGTAATGACCGCCTTATTAATTAAACATAATTTAGGAGTGAATACATTCTTCACTTATCATTTTTACTAAACCAAATGCAGTAGTATTTGAAATAAAAATTTGAATTAGTAATAACTGAATATTTTATTAAAAGGGATTATGTGAGGGTAATTTTCACTTAAAACAAATAATTAGTTTTCTTGCCAAGTGGTATTCATTGTTGGTGGGCTATACACTAAATTTAAAACCATTTTTCATAAATTTGTTTTATTTTCTTGGACCTGGACTTTGGGGGGGCTACAGCCTAGTAGAGTTCACTGCCAAATCAGCCCATGCTAATAGAATCATCAGTGTGGAATATTGGATTAAAAAAAAAAAAAAAAATCCACAAAGAATGTTTTTTAAGCCTCTCAGGTAGTACCATAGTAGTCTCTTGAAAAATTTCTGAAAGTAATTTTTAGAAGGTTTTTTAAAGTAGTTTTGGTAGTTACGAAAAACGTTTCTAGAAATTCTCCCGAACTTGGCCCTCAGAAAATTTTCAAGTCATTTTTGGTTGTTTAAAGCAGCCAAAATTGGGATGATAGCTTATAGCCCTCTAAAAGAATTGTTTTCCTCCCTATTAGAGTCTTACCATCTTATTATTTTGAACTTGGAAATCTTCTATTCATCTATAAATTTTTTTCATTTCGAGCCTAAACATTTTACATTCAAATCACTGAAATAAAAAAATTAATTTCATTTATAATTTGTTCTCGGATTGAGTAGGGAGCTCAATCTAACACTTGTCTCCCTAATGTATGCTGTTATATCTTTTACTTGGAGGTAGCTATTGGGCTATTTGATCTGACTTGAACTGTTGATTATCATTTCCTGAACAGAAAACAATACAACATTTCATTTCCTCGAAGAGTGTTCATTCCTTGGCTAGAGGGTACATACATTTGTGACTACATAAAGCCCTCCGAGACAGTTGAGGTTTGTTATTGCGACTTTTATGAATATAAGTAATTTTTTTGCTTAGTCCACTGGAGCATATGATATCTCATGGACCTTTGATATATTTTACACTCTTAACAGGCATAGATGATTATAAATGGTTTTATTACAGTTGCTAAGATAGCAAATCTATTGGCATTTAGCGAAGTTGTTGATTCTGACCAGTTTTTAATCTGTTCGAACCTGCCTAATTTATTGTGGCTATCCTGTTGATCACGTACTTGGGACGTATGTGGTAATCTGAAGAGATGTAGCTTACCTCTTACTATTATCATTGTCAGGTTGTGAAAGATAATTGTGTTGACCTGATGTCCATGGAAGCACCAACAGATGCTTCAGAAATTTTGGAGCCAGAATATGAAGCCCCCCCTTTGATAACTTCGACCACCAAATCCTTTTGGGACATTGCAGCTCATGACTCTTCAGCAGCTAAATCAGATAATTCAGTCTCAAAGAGAAATGAAGGGAGTACACACAGAAAATCTGCTAAATCATCTGATTTAAACCCAATGGTAGCTGTTTTGGTTGTGGTTCTCTCTATCATAGTGGGGTTAGTGTTCTTTCTTATTAGGGCAGCATAATAGAAACTGTCATATTCCTGAGCGGTTACAGGGGTTTCAGATTATGGGTGGATAAAATTACTCAGAACCCGTGGAACTACCAAACTGACCGGTCTGGTTCAGTTTTACGTAAAAGTAAATTATTTTTGGTTTCTTAATAATTGAACTAAATCAGTCTAGTTCTCCGTTCTTATTTTGAATTTGAAAATGCGCCGGTTGCCTAGATGTATGTTAGCTCTTGGATCTGTCAACCAATTCATCCCTAACAGTATGACACTGCTAAAATCACTCTGCTAACAACCATTAATTAAATTCAGGGAAAATCACATGGATGATGACAAACTTACATTACATAATTTTATGTTAAAAGTCAGTGTCCTCAATCAATGCCCGGGCATACGCTGAACCGAGATTAATGATCTTGGCAAGAATCTCTTCGGAATGGAGTGACCAAACTGAAACTAAATGTAAGTTGAGTGATTAAATTGAAATGCTTTGAAGATAAGTGACCAATTGAAATTTAGTTGAAAGTTAAGTGCCCAATTGAGCATAGACCTGAAAATTTGCCAGCATCTTCAACAAGTTAGGCATCGATGTACCAAAAATAGGTTATGAAACACCCCTCCACAATAAACTGTGAACTTTCAACTGCCTTGTTATAAAGCTGATGAGGAGAATGAGGATGGATCATGGAGGTCCTTTTAGCTTGATGATGATGATAACAATCTTCCATTCTCCTAGGAGCTAGGGAATGCCAACCTTTCGGACCAATACATACTCCCTAAGATGCCAACGTACGAAGGGGGAAGCGACCTAGAGGAACACCTCAATACCTATAAGATCCAGAAAGGGTTGAGAAGAGCCTCTCCAGCATCGAAGTGTAGAGCCTTCCGTCTAATCCTTTATAAGAGGGAAGGAGAGACCCTAGTTGGCCTCTAAGACATGAGGCATGGAGTTGGTGAAATGTTTAAGATCTACTTAGCCCGTTTAACTGATGTTATGATCTATCTTGAGAACAACTTTGATAAGAAAGCTCTCTTCGTCCTAAAAGGAAGACTAAACCTGAATCGTGTTGGAAATCTACTTAAACGCGCAGCGAAAAATTAAAACAATTTTCGATTCCCACCATGGATCTCTTTGTGTTTAAATAGAAATTGTGACAAAAGTGATACATTTTCTAGATTTGCAAATCCCTTTGCTTTTTCTTTGTTTCAGCAACCTTGATCTGTCTCCCACAACTAGTCTAATTGTTTAGCCTCCAACGGTGATCCATATAGAGAACGAGATTATAGGATTAAAGTTTTCTTCTTGTGCTAGCAATAATAATGAATTATTTACAGATTTTGAAAATTCTAATCATATTTATATAAGCTCGAACGGGCTTGGCATGACTTGGTCCAATATTTAATTAACTCATTTAATTAAATTCGATCCGTGAATTAATTAATCAAATTAATTAATTCAGGCCTATAAATAAGTAACTCAATTAACTAATATAACCAACTCTTGTTAAATTAATTAATTGACAAATCAATCTTCCAGTTCTTCGTTTGTGTACGACTCATCAGGTTCTCAATCACAATGTCTAACGACGTGGAATATTATTTTGATCTAATCAAAATTGATAAATTAAAACACACTTTTTATTTATCACCAATTCACACTCGCCGTCCCAGATTGACATCTAGCAGTGTGTCAGGGCAATATATGTGATGAGAAATATCACGTGATATAACAAAATCAAACTCGTTCGTTTACTGTGAAATTATAATTCCTTTGTCAATATGATCCGATCAATTACGAGATATGGAAGTGTGTCAAGATCGATTATCAATCATATCTTTCACTCCACTATTAAGTCAATATAAGTTGAAAACTCCTTTTCGACTTGTGAGTACACATTGACCAAGGATTTCGTTATCGACTTAATTGAATGAAATGTAGATCATAATTTCTTATTATCTAAGAGTGACGAATTCTCTATTGGTTATTTACAACCTTCATACGATTCTTGACATACCCGAACGATGCCGTATTAGCGGCCTTTAGCAGAACAACATCCAACACCGTTAAAGCATGACTGTCCTCATATAAGGTACTATAACGACCTCATGTTAAAGGACCAATCCCACTACCGAAAGTTAGAGATTGACCACTGACACTTAAATAGTTATCCACGTGAAATCTCTCAGCGGGTCTTTAATGTTTTATTCTATAACAAAACATCAACGTGTTCACTTAAGTGTCACTACACTTTAGTTTGTAAGATCAGCCACTTACTTCACAACTAAGAAATGTCACATGTGATGGTCTAATCGTAATAACGATATCCGTATCTCATCATAACTTACGATCACCAATGATTTGAGATTCAATCATATGTAATTTGTATCTCATAATCACAACTTCTTGTGACACTATTATTTGAATCTATGGACACTATTATTTAATTTAATTGAATAATAATTAAATAATAGATCTGCCATAAAATTGCATCAATTATAATTAAAAGTATTTATGTCCAAGGTTGATTGAATTTAGGGCATAACACTTACAAACTCCCACTTACACTAGATCACTTATGTATCCAATATCATAAGAGTTTACATGACGATCATGTTTATGCTGCGAAAACTCTTTGTCAGTGGATCTGCACTATTGTCAATTGTGAGAATTTGTTTATTCTTTAGGTCATTTATTTGTATTATCTCTTCGTTGAGATGATACCTTAGTTCCTTCGCTTGTGCCATGGTTCTATTGTTATCAAAATACTATTGGATGTGATCAACAATGTTAGGAACTACACCAAGTTCATTAATGAACATCTTGATCCATATTGCAACTTCTTGATGCTTTTGAAGCAATCGTGTATTAGGTTATTGTTATTGAATCAACAATTGTTTCATGTTTGGAACCTTTCCAACACACCGTTAAAGAGTAAATCAATTTCTTCATATAAAATTTCTCAAGATTTTATCTATATAGATTGGGATGAACAAAGCAATCTTCTAGACCTATCTCTATAGATCAAGTTGCTTCTCCCATATTCATGAATATATCCATTAACAATCATTATTTCAACGATTGAACACATGGGGATGTAGTTTCTTATAATATTAGGAATGCAACAATGCTCCCACTATCTTCTTGTAAACACACAATTCATCTTCATATTTGATAAAATCAAACATTTTGATTTTTCTATCAAATCGAAGATTTCAGCTCCAAGATACTTGTTTTAACCCATAGTCACGATATGCAACTAATGCAATCAAAATTCGAATGAACTTTAGCATGACTATAGGAGAAATGTTTCGTCAAGGTCAACACATTGTCTTTATTTGTTACCTTTTGCTACTAGCGTTGTTTTGTATGTATGGATATTCCCATTCATGTTAACCTTTTATTGTAAACCATTTAAACCGATAGGTTTATCCCATCAGGAGGGTTGTTCCAGGTCCAAACTTTGTTTACATATATCGAGTTCATCTCGGATTTCATGACCTCTTGTTATTTCTTTTAAGTCAACACTTGACTTTATTTTTTTGTGCAATTAGTAGGTTCATCATCCTGGATCAACAATGCCTGATTAGTAATCATGGATTCACACCTTCTTGAAGGTTGAATGATCCTACTAGATTCACACAAAGTTGACATGTAAGGAGTCTCTACTTTCTGATCAAGAGTATATTCCACATCAGATATGGGATCAAACTCGGATTCATTTACTTGGTTAACTATATCTGTGGATTCTTGAACTCTTTTACGTTCTATTTTGCTCTCACTGTCCTAAAGTAAACATTTTCTCTAGGAGGATGATATATCGTGAGACGAAAATTTTCATCTCAATGGATTAATAGAATTTATATCCAAATATCTTTTTGGATATCCCACAAATATGTATTTATCAGATTTAGTCTCAAACTTCTCCGATTTAATGCACTTCACATAAGCGTCACAGTCCCAAACTTTCATATGAGATAAATTAGGACTATTGCCTTTCCATAGCTCGTATGAAGTTCTATTAACTAATTTAGATGGGACATGATTTAGTGTGCAGCACAATGCAATCAGTACATGACCCCAAAATGATTAGTATTTAGAATATAAATATTATTTTTGTAGCTTACGATAACCATTAAGATTTTAAGCAAGAACAACAAGTGTCCTTAACATTAAAATAGTTCATGTCTGAATATTAAATTCATTTTAATGTTCCAGTTATAGTGGATATAAAGCAACATTTCTCTAATTTCAATACTAAGCCAAAAGGCAACGACAAGAAATATGCTCCTACAGGCAATGCAGCAATCTTTGTTCATTTTCAACGTGTATGTTAACTTCTCTCTCTTGCAATGGTCTATTTCTATTTAGTTTCTCCATATTTGTATAAATATGAGATCCATATTTGGTATCCAATACCTAAGAAACTCATGAAGTAGACGTAAGCCTTGCAATATTTCTTCCAATGACCTTTCATTCTATAATGAAAGAAAGGGTTATTAGACTTGGCATTTGTCATTCGCTTTGACCGTTTCAGCCATATTGGATGCTTCCCAAAAGCCCCTTTAGAGTTCCTCTTAATACCCTTAGATGAATCAATGGTTTGCTCACTTCTAACTTTGATATTGGGCATAACAGTCCTAAGCATGTTAAGCAACTCAATGGGTGTGCGTTCGAACTTATTCATATCGTAATTCATAATTAGTATGAATAACTCTCTGACAGAGATTGCAGAGCTAAGTCAATACTTAGTTCGTAGTTCATGAACCTCTCAATGACAATGAAGTACATGAGCACCGATCGAAGATTGCTCTATCATTTTGCACCGGTATAATTGTTTGGAAGTCTCATATCCTTTCACATATGATTATTATCATACAACTCTTTATAATGAAGAATTACGTGTTAACATCTATACTTTAAGTTGCTTTTGTAACTCATGTCACATAGTTGCAAGCATCACATGTGTACAATACTATCGTCATCACTGTGTTTATTACAATAGTCACATCTTCCTTAATCGAGTCATTAGCAGCTGTCTTTGGAAAGGGCTACTCAAGGATGTAACCACTGAAATTTCTCATGCCTGAGAACAATTTTCAAGTTACCGTGCTAATCAAGAAGATTTAATTTGGTTGTTGGCATGCAGTATCCCACTCAACTACACATGGTTACTCACGATTCAATAAACATAAATGACGAAAAGAAAAAGAATAATATATAAAATGCATCAATTAATTTAACATGGATTTTTATTAAATTAATTATGATCACACTGTTTAATTCAAATTTATAATCCTCTTACATAAATTTATGGAGTCCATACTCGACTCCCAGTGGGCTCGGATCCCATTTGTTATACCAAGATATTGAGTGTACTCAACAAACCTTAATATAACATTTAGATAGATATTATTATCAATTGTATCTCCATACAACTCCTAAATCATTAAACTGACAACTCTTTGTCTTCACACATCTTACGTGTTAGTTTAACATGCCTCTAAAATTTATCTTAATATTTCATAGTATCAGATATATCCCTAATAGACCAGCCTTGAGTGTACTCAACAAGTTAAGACGATTTGGGACTCTGATTTTTCGCTATAATGATTGAAGGTAAATAATAAATTAACTTAATATTTTGTTGAGTGGTTTTTGCATTCAAATGTCTCATCAATATCGATATAATCATATACATAATTTATTATGCATCAAACATGCAAATAAACATATATAATATAATAATAATAATGTGGACGATTATGAATTTTTACTATCTAGTCTTCCCAAGCTATAAGGAAAATTAGTTGGTCAATTCCTAGGGGGTATAGCATTGAATCAATATCAATGCTCCATCTCCATGGTCTTCTACTCTTTTTGTTTCTTCAATTAGTCCAGTTGCAATATGTATCCTATACTAGTTGACACGTAAGCCTAAATGAAATTGGACTCACAAGCACGTAGTAACAATAACAATAATGGACTCTTAGGTCCAAAATGATTAATATCTCACAGACCCATAATAATAACGATAATAACAAGCTCTCGGCCCAAAACAATTAAGAGCTCGCAGACTCATAAAATATCGAGAATAAAATTAACCGTTCAACACATTCACATGGTCGAATCCATAATCGTCCACTAATAATACATTCATCACTTAAATGTATGCCTATATAACATCTAATATTATATGCAAACACGTTTCAAGTTTCTAGTAATTAAGGTCATCTAAACTCTTTTAAACAAATAGATTGGAACAATTAAATAATTAATTAATCATATTAATCAATTAATTTAATTAGTGAACGTATTTAATTAAAATCAAATTTTAATTAAATACTGAATTAGAGTCCAAATCAAATTCCACAATTATAGGTCAAGACTGTTAAATAAAATCAAAATTTAATTAAATATCAAACTAGAGTCTAACTCTAATTTCAAAATTTGAAGCGGTCGAATTTAATCAAAATTAAATTTTAATTAAATAACAAAATTAGAGTTCAACTCTAATTCCAAGAACTGATTCTGGAAATGGAATTGAATTCCGAACTAACGAAATACAATGTGTTGTCGAACATTCAAGAGGCATCACTCTCCCCAACCCATTCCCTAATTTTTGCTGAAATGAAGATATAACTCCCACCACCCTATTTATAGTGAGCTATGCCACTTATTTGCTATCTACCTAATAAACACCTAACTCCTTAACACGCTAACAATTAAACAATGAAAAGAGCTTGCGGCTTCCTATATATTTGATTCTGCGAACCCTTAAAGGAAGTTATCTTTTTTTTTTTTCCCTACTGGTTGATTACTTGTGCTCATCTCTCTTCAACTTTATGATCTTGGGTACTCTTCTGATTAGGAAGACATCATAATGAGTTTGCTGAGTAGAGTGGAAATGCTGTGTGATGAGGCTGACAGAGAATCAGAATCAATCGCTGACGGTGGCAAGGACTCAAGAAATCAGATATCAATAGAGAAACCAGTTCCCCAGCTTAACCTTGGAGCACAGAGGTATCATATTTCCGGCTTAGCTATACATTTTGTCTTACAAAGTACAGAGGTTCTTACTCTTGTTCCATAATCACTAAATTAGTTAGTAACAGGTTTGATGTCATTTAATTGCTGAGATGTCCATAGTTGTATATACTATTCCTCATATTTCTACTACTGGCTACCCTTGCTTGTTTCTAATGAATCTTATTGTTAATCCGTTTTTCAATTAACTCGTGCTGAATTAACTAAAATATCTCTTCACATTCTCATGCTACATGTAGAATGTTTCTAAACCAAAAACAAAGAGAAACACAAGAAAAAAACGAAATACTAAGGAATGTGCTTATATCAGATCCCCTGCATTTGTTGCTTGTATTATCAGGAATTTTATGCTTTACAAACCATGTCTAGTGTAAGTTTATTGAGCGTGAGCCTCTTAGGGTTGCGTGTACATTTGTTTCTCAAATCAGATAAAATTTGCACGTTTTATTAGATGCGATGTTGACGTTGTTCCTTTATTTTTATTTCATTCTTTCTTTGTTCATTACATGCTATATCATTTCCTAATAGACAGGGGCGGAGTCAGGAATCAACGTTACCGGGGGGGTGGGGGGTGTTAAAGAAATCGTAAAAATTTAATGTATGATATATCAAATTGTGATATAACATTAGCTATCCGTTTGTATCCTTAGATTAATCACTCTTTGAAAAGAAAGATAACACGGTTGTTCTGATGCACAAAAAACCAAAACATCTTCAGCATGTATAGATAAAATTCAAAATAGAGACAAGTTGCAACAAAATTGTGGTTGTGTCTAACTAGGCCAAATATGAAACAATTAATGTTTGGGGTGTAGTCATAGAGTGGTAAGCAAATTGAGGGTTCAATGTAAAAGCTTAATATTCTCCAGACTATTGTACTCCCATTGGTGCAAGGCGATTTGGGGTGGACATTATTGGTTGCGGTAATAGTTTTATATTGTAGTGAAACACTAAGGATTGAACTTACCGTTTGTAAAAATTGAATGAATACGATGAATAAGGATTGAACAAAATCTTGATACATGAAGAAGATGATTCTGCGAGATCAATTGATGATTTTTAGAGTTTTGCTTTTCATAAATTCTGCAGATCGACTTGAATGGGAGTGAAATAGGGATTACGACCAATACGACCAAAATTGATGGGAGGATGATTCCAAGATTTTGGTATAATATTGAATATGACTTCTGAATTGGGTAATACGTGGTTTTTTCCCCAGATAGGTCCATTTTGTGAACGTAATGACCGCCTTATTAATTAAACATAATTTAGGAGTGAATACATTCTTCACTTATCATTTTTACTAAACCAAATGCAGTAGTATTTGAAATAAAAATTTGAATTAGTAATAACTGAATATTTTATTAAAAGGGATTATGTGAGGGTAATTTTCACTTAAAACAAATAATTAGTTTTCTTGCCAAGTGGTATTCATTGTTGGTGGGCTATACACTAAATTTAAAACCATTTTTCATAAATTTGTTTTATTTTCTTGGACCTGGACTTTGGGGGGGCTACAGCCTAGTAGAGTTCACTGCCAAATCAGCCCATGCTAATAGAATCATCAGTGTGGAATATTGGATTAAAAAAAAAAAAAAAATCCACAAAGAATGTTTTTTAAGCCTCTCAGGTAGTACCATAGTAGTCTCTTGAAAAATTTCTGAAAGTAATTTTTAGAAGGTTTTTTAAAGTAGTTTTGGTAGTTACGAAAAACGTTTCTAGAAATTCTCCCGAACTTGGCCCTCAGAAAATTTTCAAGTCATTTTTGGTTGTTTAAAGCAGCCAAAATTGGGATGATAGCTTATAGCCCTCTAAAAGAATTGTTTTCCTCCCTATTAGAGTCTTACCATCTTATTATTTTGAACTTGGAAATCTTCTATTCATCTATAAATTTTTTTCATTTCGAGCCTAAACATTTTACATTCAAATCACTGAAATAAAAAAATTAATTTCATTTATAATTTGTTCTCGGATTGAGTAGGGAGCTCAATCTAACACTTGTCTCCCTAATGTATGCTGTTATATCTTTTACTTGGAGGTAGCTATTGGGCTATTTGATCTGACTTGAACTGTTGATTATCATTTCCTGAACAGAAAACAATACAACATTTCATTTCCTCGAAGAGTGTTCATTCCTTGGCTAGAGGGTACATACATTTGTGACTACATAAAGCCCTCCGAGACAGTTGAGGTTTGTTATTGCGACTTTTATGAATATAAGTAATTTTTTTGCTTAGTCCACTGGAGCATATGATATCTCATGGACCTTTGATATATTTTACACTCTTAACAGGCATAGATGATTATAAATGGTTTTATTACAGTTGCTAAGATAGCAAATCTATTGGCATTTAGCGAAGTTGTTGATTCTGACCAGTTTTTAATCTGTTCGAACCTGCCTAATTTATTGTGGCTATCCTGTTGATCACGTACTTGGGACGTATGTGGTAATCTGAAGAGATGTAGCTTACCTCTTACTATTATCATTGTCAGGTTGTGAAAGATAATTGTGTTGACCTGATGTCCATGGAAGCACCAACAGATGCTTCAGAAATTTTGGAGCCAGAATATGAAGCCCCCCCTTTGATAACTTCGACCACCAAATCCTTTTGGGACATTGCAGCTCATGACTCTTCAGCAGCTAAATCAGATAATTCAGTCTCAAAGAGAAATGAAGGGAGTACACACAGAAAATCTGCTAAATCATCTGATTTAAACCCAATGGTAGCTGTTTTGGTTGTGGTTCTCTCTATCATAGTGGGGTTAGTGTTCTTTCTTATTAGGGCAGCATAATAGAAACTGTCATATTCCTGAGCGGTTACAGGGGTTTCAGATTATGGGTGGATAAAATTACTCAGAACCCGTGGAACTACCAAACTGACCGGTCTGGTTCAGTTTTACGTAAAAGTAAATTATTTTTGGTTTCTTAATAATTGAACTAAATCAGTCTAGTTCTCCGTTCTTATTTTGAATTTGAAAATGCGCCGGTTGCCTAGATGTATGTTAGCTCTTGGATCTGTCAACCAATTCATCCCTAACAGTATGACACTGCTAAAATCACTCTGCTAACAACCATTAATTAAATTCAGGGAAAATCACATGGATGATGACAAACTTACATTACATAATTTTATGTTAAAAGTCAGTGTCCTCAATCAATGCCCGGGCATACGCTGAACCGAGATTAATGATCTTGGCAAGAATCTCTTCGGAATGGAGTGACCAAACTGAAACTAAATGTAAGTTGAGTGATTAAATTGAAATGCTTTGAAGATAAGTGACCAATTGAAATTTAGTTGAAAGTTAAGTGCCCAATTGAGCATAGACCTGAAAATTTGCCAGCATCTTCAACAAGTTAGGCATCGATGTACCAAAAATAGGTTATGAAACACCCCTCCACAATAAACTGTGAACTTTCAACTGCCTTGTTATAAAGCTGATGAGGAGAATGAGGATGGATCATGGAGGTCCTTTTAGCTTGATGATGATGATAACAATCTTCCATTCTCCTAGGAGCTAGGGAATGCCAACCTTTCGGACCAATACATACTCCCTAAGATGCCAACGTACGAAGGGGGAAGCGACCTAGAGGAACACCTCAATACCTATAAGATCCAGAAAGGGTTGAGAAGAGCCTCTCCAGCATCGAAGTGTAGAGCCTTCCGTCTAATCCTTTATAAGAGGGAAGGAGAGACCCTAGTTGGCCTCTAAGACATGAGGCATGGAGTTGGTGAAATGTTTAAGATCTACTTAGCCCGTTTAACTGATGTTATGATCTATCTTGAGAACAACTTTGATAAGAAAGCTCTCTTCGTCCTAAAAGGAAGACTAAACCTGAATCGTGTTGGAAATCTACTTAAACGCGCAGCGAAAAATTAAAACAATTTTCGATTCCCACCATGGATCTCTTTGTGTTTAAATAGAAATTGTGACAAAAGTGATACATTTTCTAGATTTGCAAATCCCTTTGCTTTTTCTTTGTTTCAGCAACCTTGATCTGTCTCCCACAACTAGTCTAATTGTTTAGCCTCCAACGGTGATCCATATAGAGAACGAGATTATAGGATTAAAGTTTTCTTCTTGTGCTAGCAATAATAATGAATTATTTACAGATTTTGAAAATTCTAATCATATTTATATAAGCTCGAACGGGCTTGGCATGACTTGGTCCAATATTTAATTAACTCATTTAATTAAATTCGATCCGTGAATTAATTAATCAAATTAATTAATTCAGGCCTATAAATAAGTAACTCAATTAACTAATATAACCAACTCTTGTTAAATTAATTAATTGACAAATCAATCTTCCAGTTCTTCGTTTGTGTACGACTCATCAGGTTCTCAATCACAATGTCTAACGACGTGGAATATTATTTTGATCTAATCAAAATTGATAAATTAAAACACACTTTTTATTTATCACCAATTCACACTCGCCGTCCCAGATTGACATCTAGCAGTGTGTCAGGGCAATATATGTGATGAGAAATATCACGTGATATAACAAAATCAAACTCGTTCGTTTACTGTGAAATTATAATTCCTTTGTCAATATGATCCGATCAATTACGAGATATGGAAGTGTGTCAAGATCGATTATCAATCATATCTTTCACTCCACTATTAAGTCAATATAAGTTGAAAACTCCTTTTCGACTTGTGAGTACACATTGACCAAGGATTTCGTTATCGACTTAATTGAATGAAATGTAGATCATAATTTCTTATTATCTAAGAGTGACGAATTCTCTATTGGTTATTTACAACCTTCATACGATTCTTGACATACCCGAACGATGCCGTATTAGCGGCCTTTAGCAGAACAACATCCAACACCGTTAAAGCATGACTGTCCTCATATAAGGTACTATAACGACCTCATGTTAAAGGACCAATCCCACTACCGAAAGTTAGAGATTGACCACTGACACTTAAATAGTTATCCACGTGAAATCTCTCAGCGGGTCTTTAATGTTTTATTCTATAACAAAACATCAACGTGTTCACTTAAGTGTCACTACACTTTAGTTTGTAAGATCAGCCACTTACTTCACAACTAAGAAATGTCACATGTGATGGTCTAATCGTAATAACGATATCCGTATCTCATCATAACTTACGATCACCAATGATTTGAGATTCAATCATATGTAATTTGTATCTCATAATCACAACTTCTTGTGACACTATTATTTGAATCTATGGACACTATTATTTAATTTAATTGAATAATAATTAAATAATAGATCTGCCATAAAATTGCATCAATTATAATTAAAAGTATTTATGTCCAAGGTTGATTGAATTTAGGGCATAACACTTACAAACTCCCACTTACACTAGATCACTTATGTATCCAATATCATAAGAGTTTACATGACGATCATGTTTATGCTGCGAAAACTCTTTGTCAGTGGATCTGCACTATTGTCAATTGTGAGAATTTGTTTATTCTTTAGGTCATTTATTTGTATTATCTCTTCGTTGAGATGATACCTTAGTTCCTTCGCTTGTGCCATGGTTCTATTGTTATCAAAATACTATTGGATGTGATCAACAATGTTAGGAACTACACCAAGTTCATTAATGAACATCTTGATCCATATTGCAACTTCTTGATGCTTTTGAAGCAATCGTGTATTAGGTTATTGTTATTGAATCAACAATTGTTTCATGTTTGGAACCTTTCCAACACACCGTTAAAGAGTAAATCAATTTCTTCATATAAAATTTCTCAAGATTTTATCTATATAGATTGGGATGAACAAAGCAATCTTCTAGACCTATCTCTATAGATCAAGTTGCTTCTCCCATATTCATGAATATATCCATTAACAATCATTATTTCAACGATTGAACACATGGGGATGTAGTTTCTTATAATATTAGGAATGCAACAATGCTCCCACTATCTTCTTGTAAACACACAATTCATCTTCATATTTGATAAAATCAAACATTTTGATTTTTCTATCAAATCGAAGATTTCAGCTCCAAGATACTTGTTTTAACCCATAGTCACGATATGCAACTAATGCAATCAAAATTCGAATGAACTTTAGCATGACTATAGGAGAAATGTTTCGTCAAGGTCAACACATTGTCTTTATTTGTTACCTTTTGCTACTAGCGTTGTTTTGTATGTATGGATATTCCCATTCATGTTAACCTTTTATTGTAAACCATTTAAACCGATAGGTTTATCCCATCAGGAGGGTTGTTCCAGGTCCAAACTTTGTTTACATATATCGAGTTCATCTCGGATTTCATGACCTCTTGTTATTTCTTTTAAGTCAACACTTGACTTTATTTTTTTGTGCAATTAGTAGGTTCATCATCCTGGATCAACAATGCCTGATTAGTAATCATGGATTCACACCTTCTTGAAGGTTGAATGATCCTACTAGATTCACACAAAGTTGACATGTAAGGAGTCTCTACTTTCTGATCAAGAGTATATTCCACATCAGATATGGGATCAAACTCGGATTCATTTACTTGGTTAACTATATCTGTGGATTCTTGAACTCTTTTACGTTCTATTTTGCTCTCACTGTCCTAAAGTAAACATTTTCTCTAGGAGGATGATATATCGTGAGACGAAAATTTTCATCTCAATGGATTAATAGAATTTATATCCAAATATCTTTTTGGATATCCCACAAATATGTATTTATCAGATTTAGTCTCAAACTTCTCCGATTTAATGCACTTCACATAAGCGTCACAGTCCCAAACTTTCATATGAGATAAATTAGGACTATTGCCTTTCCATAGCTCGTATGAAGTTCTATTAACTAATTTAGATGGGACATGATTTAGTGTGCAGCACAATGCAATCAGTACATGACCCCAAAATGATTAGTATTTAGAATATAAATATTATTTTTGTAGCTTACGATAACCATTAAGATTTTAAGCAAGAACAACAAGTGTCCTTAACATTAAAATAGTTCATGTCTGAATATTAAATTCATTTTAATGTTCCAGTTATAGTGGATATAAAGCAACATTTCTCTAATTTCAATACTAAGCCAAAAGGCAACGACAAGAAATATGCTCCTACAGGCAATGCAGCAATCTTTGTTCATTTTCAACGTGTATGTTAACTTCTCTCTCTTGCAATGGTCTATTTCTATTTAGTTTCTCCATATTTGTATAAATATGAGATCCATATTTGGTATCCAATACCTAAGAAACTCATGAAGTAGACGTAAGCCTTGCAATATTTCTTCCAATGACCTTTCATTCTATAATGAAAGAAAGGGTTATTAGACTTGGCATTTGTCATTCGCTTTGACCGTTTCAGCCATATTGGATGCTTCCCAAAAGCCCCTTTAGAGTTCCTCTTAATACCCTTAGATGAATCAATGGTTTGCTCACTTCTAACTTTGATATTGGGCATAACAGTCCTAAGCATGTTAAGCAACTCAATGGGTGTGCGTTCGAACTTATTCATATCGTAATTCATAATTAGTATGAATAACTCTCTGACAGAGATTGCAGAGCTAAGTCAATACTTAGTTCGTAGTTCATGAACCTCTCAATGACAATGAAGTACATGAGCACCGATCGAAGATTGCTCTATCATTTTGCACCGGTATAATTGTTTGGAAGTCTCATATCCTTTCACATATGATTATTATCATACAACTCTTTATAATGAAGAATTACGTGTTAACATCTATACTTTAAGTTGCTTTTGTAACTCATGTCACATAGTTGCAAGCATCACATGTGTACAATACTATCGTCATCACTGTGTTTATTACAATAGTCACATCTTCCTTAATCGAGTCATTAGCAGCTGTCTTTGGAAAGGGCTACTCAAGGATGTAACCACTGAAATTTCTCATGCCTGAGAACAATTTTCAAGTTACCGTGCTAATCAAGAAGATTTAATTTGGTTGTTGGCATGCAGTATCCCACTCAACTACACATGGTTACTCACGATTCAATAAACATAAATGACGAAAAGAAAAAGAATAATATATAAAATGCATCAATTAATTTAACATGGATTTTTATTAAATTAATTATGATCACACTGTTTAATTCAAATTTATAATCCTCTTACATAAATTTATGGAGTCCATACTCGACTCCCAGTGGGCTCGGATCCCATTTGTTATACCAAGATATTGAGTGTACTCAACAAACCTTAATATAACATTTAGATAGATATTATTATCAATTGTATCTCCATACAACTCCTAAATCATTAAACTGACAACTCTTTGTCTTCACACATCTTACGTGTTAGTTTAACATGCCTCTAAAATTTATCTTAATATTTCATAGTATCAGATATATCCCTAATAGACCAGCCTTGAGTGTACTCAACAAGTTAAGACGATTTGGGACTCTGATTTTTCGCTATAATGATTGAAGGTAAATAATAAATTAACTTAATATTTTGTTGAGTGGTTTTTGCATTCAAATGTCTCATCAATATCGATATAATCATATACATAATTTATTATGCATCAAACATGCAAATAAACATATATAATATAATAATAATAATGTGGACGATTATGAATTTTTACTATCTAGTCTTCCCAAGCTATAAGGAAGATTAGTTGGTCAATTCCTAGGGGGTATAGCATTGAATCAATATCAATGCTCCATCTCCATGGTCTTCTACTCTTTTTGTTTCTTCAATTAGTCCAGTTGCAATATGTATAATATACTAGTTGACACGTAAGCCTAAATGAAATTGGACTCACAAGCACGTAGTAACAATAACAATAATGGACTCTTAGGTCCAAAATGATTAATATCTCACAGACCCATAATAATAACGATAATAACAAGCTCTCGGCCCAAAACAATTAAGAGCTCGCAGACTCATAAAATATCGAGAATAAAATTAACCGTTCAACACATTCACATGGTCGAATCCATAATCGTCCACTAATAATACATTCATCACTTAAATGTATGCCTATATAACATCTAATATTATATGCAAACACGTTTCAAGTTTCTAGTAATTAAGGTCATCTAAACTCTTTTAAACAAATAGATTGGAACAATTAAATAATTAATTAATCATATTAATCAATTAATTTAATTAGTGAACGTATTTAATTAAAATCAAATTTTAATTAAATACTGAATTAGAGTCCAAATCAAATTCCACAATTATAGGTCAAGACTGTTAAATAAAATCAAAATTTAATTAAATATCAAACTAGAGTCTAACTCTAATTTCAAAATTTGAAGCGGTCGAATTTAATCAAAATTAAATTTTAATTAAATAACAAAATTAGAGTTCAACTCTAATTCCAAGATTTCAGGGCGAATTTATTTAATTAAAATCACATTTTTAATTAAATGTCAAATTAGAGTTCAACTCCAATTCCAAAAAAGATTTTAGGGCGAAACAATTTAATTAAATTACAAATTAGAATCCAATTCTAATTTCAAGAACATATTAGGGTGAATAATTAATTAAATCAAATTTTAATTAAATATTGAATTAGAGTCTAACTTTAATTTAAATTGAATTAATATTTTAATTTAGAATAGAACTCCTAAATAAAATAAAATTCAATTAGTAGTCAAAGTCTAATATTTAAGTTAAAATCCAATTTTAACGAAAATATAAAAAGTCGTCAACTTTAAACAAAATTTTAATTTGGGTAAAAATTAATAATATAGGTCAAAACCCATTTAAAATCAATTTAAGAACCATTTTAATACTTAAATTCAAAACACCTTTTGAAAATTACAATTTGACCCAAGTTTCAAATTAATGGGGGACCCTCGAAATTACAAAATAGCACAACAGCCCTCCATTTAAAATTACACATTGACCCCTTTTATTATAATTGCACCAAGAGGCGTACAATTTCCTAAATTATAGTTGAGGCCCCCCTAACCCATTCTCTTTCACCAGACTGTAGAAAGCTTTTTTTTTTTTTTTTTAAATCTCTCAAGCGGAGCCGCCAATACAAATGCGGCAGGGAGCTACTCGGCAGCTCCTTGTCGCTTGCATAGAGCAATGTGGAGACGTTGCTGTATGCAGGTAGCAATGGCTACGACGCTGCTGCAAGTCACAGCGGCGTCTGCACCGCTGCGAAGCGCGCGCTACCGGTTCGACCTTTACCCTTTTTTTATTTTCAAAATCAGATTTTGAAATATGAAAACCAATTTTTCCTTGTTATTTTAAATTAATTCGAAAGTCAAATTTTCCAATTGCTAAAAACAAGAAAAATATGTACAATCAATATTTGATTACTCAATCATGCAAATCAATTCCTAACAAATACAAAGTAGGCTCTGATATCATTTTTGGGAATCTATTTAACATGCGCAACGAAAAATTAAAATAATTTTCGATTCCCACCATGGATCTTTTTGTGTTTATAGAGAAATTATGATGAAAGTGATACATTTTCTAGATCTACAAACACCTTTGCTTTTTCTTTGTTCCAGCAATCTTGATCTGCCTCCCACAGCCGTCCAATTGTCCAGCCTCCAACGATGATCCACACAGAGAACAAAATTGTAGGATTATGATTTTCTTCATGTACTAGCAAGAATAATGAATTCTCTACAGATTTTGAAAATCCTAGTTATATTTATTTATATAAGCTCGAACGGGCTTGACTTGACTCTGTCCAATATTTAATTAACCCTTTTAATTAAATTCGGTCTGTGAATTAATTAATTCAGGCCTATAAATAAGCAACCCAATTAATTAATTTATCCAACGCTTATTAAATTAATTAATTGACAAATCACAATCTTTTAGTTCTCCTTTTGTGTGTGATCCATCAGATTCTCGATCATGATATCTAACGACGTGAAATATTATTTTGATTTAATCAAAATTGATAAATTAAAACATCATTTTAATTTATCACTAATTTACACTCGTCATCCCAAATTGACATCTAGCAATGTGTGAAGACAAACATGTGATGAGAAATATCACGTGGTATGACAAAATCAAACTTATTCGTTTATCGTGAAACTATAAGCCCTTTGTCAATATGATTCGATCAATTACGAAATATGGAAGTGTATCAATCTCGATTATCGATCACATCTTTCACTCCACTATTAAGTCAATATACTTCGAAAACTCCTTTTCGACTTGTGAGTACACATTGGCCAAGGATTTCGTTATCAACTTAATTGAATGAAATGCAGATCATAATCTCTTACTATCTAAGAGTGACGAATCCTCTATTGGTCATTCATAACCTTCATACGATTCTTGACATACCCGAACGATGCCGTATTAGTCGCATTTGGTAGAGGAACATCCAACACTGTCGAAGCATGATTGTCTTCATATGAGGTACTATGACGACCTTAAGTCAAAGGACGAATTTCACTACCGAATGTTAGAGATTAACCACTGACACTCAGATATTTATCCATATAGAATCTTTCAGCGGGTCTCGAATGTTTTGTTTTATAACAAAACATCTACGTATTCATTTAAGTGTCACCACACTTTAACTTATGAGATCAGCTACTTACTCCATAAATAAGAAATATCACACGTGATGGTCTAACCATAATAACGATATCTATATCTCGTCACAACTTACGACCACGGATGATTTAAAATTCAATCATATGTAATTTATATTTCACAATCACAACTCTTTGTGATTAACAAATACCAAGATTTGAATATACGGGCTCTATTATTGAATTTAATTGAATAATAATTAAATAATAGATCTGCCATAAAATTGTATTAATTATATATTAAAAGTATTTATATCTAAGGTTGATTGGATCTAGGGTATAATACTTACAATTCGCAACAAAAATTCTACCATTTATAACCAGTTGGTAGAGCCGATGAAGGATGAAATAGTCAACGAAGAGATGATTGGACACCAAAATCAAGTAGCTATGAATATTTCCTCCTCAGAGGTAAAGAGGTGGAGGCCCTACCTCTCACCTGGTGAATTATCAATGGATCCAGCCCCCGTCACATCATCCCCACCTCATAGTAAGTCTATAATACGACCATCCTAAATGCTGTTTCGGTCCTAGCCTATGATGATGCTAACCTTTTGGCTATGGAAATTAGGAAGTCATCTCCCAACAACTAGTTGCTTAAGACGCCAAAGGAAAGAGGCCTAGGAGACCCATTAGGGACTTACTATTTTTACCATTAGATGTGAGTCACAACACTAGTAGCTGTAGAAACATAGCAATTCCCACATAACGGAGTAAACCCCGTTTACCTAGGAGAGATCGCCTTCTATAGGAATTCGTCCCAGTCGAGATAAGTTGAATAGCCTAGGCAGAAAGAGACTAGATGTACTCCTAGAAGTCCAAAAAATGCCCAGAAGAACTGTGCAAGATTGGCTAGGGACCCCATTTACTAGCTACATAGTCATTAATCAACGCTTTAGTGCAAGGATGGTTGAGCTAATCACCTTCTTCGAGGGAGATATGGTGTGTGTAAACTATACCTATTGTGATGCCCTAGTAGTAAGGGCAATTATAGCTCACAATGGGTTAAAGCGTTAATGGACAATTGAAGTTTTGTCAACATGATTTTTGGAGCCACGTACGACTAAATGCTAGTGAACCATGAGCTCATTCCCATTACCTCTCCATTCTATGGGTTCATAGATAATAGCATCATCCTAAGAGGTTACATTACTCTTGCGGTCGAAATAGGAGGACATCCCATTGGTGGCACGTCGTTATATGGAATTCCTTATGGTAACACTATCATGGAGTTTTGGAAGACATGCCTTGAAGGAAGGCTATCACATCTATATATCACCTATGTATGAATTTTTTTCACTAAAAATGGCATTGTCACCATCAAGGGCAGCCAACGGAGGTTTGGGAGTGTTACTTGAACTCCCTAAGGAAAGCAGCTCCTTGTAAGGTCAACATGGTGATAGTTGACATCGAGATGATCGACACCCTAAAGAAAGAAGACTCTTGAACAAGGAGAAGATGTCAAGATGGTAAAAGCACTGTACCTAAAGGAAGAGGAAGAAGGGGCCATATATGAAGAACTGGTTCTATACATCACCGGGTTTGATTCACAAATGGCTAGGGTGTAAAACAGGCTGAGCGGCTCATCGACTTGGCCCCTCGGCTTGTTAAAACTCAGCTCGTGGGTGGCTTGGGCTTTTCAAGCAGGGGGTTCAATCCCACGAGCCATTTTTTACGAGCTCATAAAAAAATATGTACATTTACAAAAAAAAAATTAAAAAAATCACGAGCTCGCGAGCGGCTCGTGGGCTCGGCTCGTCCTGTGAGCTCATGGGCCGAGTCGAGCTCGTCATCGAGCAACGACTCGAGGTCGGCTCGCCGAGCTCGTGGGTTAAAGGGCCAAGCCGAGCATTGCCATCCGTACAAATGGCTCTAGTGAAAGAGCTGAAAAGCTTTTAAGTGGATCCTCAAGATCCCACTAAGTCATATAGGTTGGAAAAGACATGTCAAAGGAAAAGCCAAAAAACATTCAATGCAAAAACATGGACATCTTCGCTTGTAATTGTGAAAATATGGTTGGCATCGACCCAATAGTAAGCTATCACCACCTAAAGATTTATCCTAAGTTTACTTTGCATAGATAATAGTGGAAAACCCTCAACCCAGAGAAAACATTAAAAAAAGAGGTGGAGAAGCTAATAGCCAATGGCTTCACTAGGAAAGCCTAATAGCCCTTGTGAAGAAATATAATGACAAATGGAGGGTATGCATAGACTTTTTCAACTTTAACCAAGCTTATTCCAAGGATAGCTTCCTTCTGCCCTAAGTAGACCAGTTTATAGAATATACAGAAGGGCATGAGCTGTTGAGCCTCATGTATGCATATTCTGGTTGCAACCAAATCTCCATCTATCTCGGAGACTGAGGAGCACTATTCCTTCATCATTGGTAGGGGCCTTTACCACTAAAAGGTGATGTCATTCCAGTTGAAAAATGTTAGAGTCACCTAGCAGAGGTTGTAAGTAAGATGAACAATAGAAGTATGTGTGGATGACATTCTAGTCAAAACCTATAGACTAAGAATCATGTCAAGCACCTAGATATGACTTTCCAAATTTTAAGGAGGTACATGATGAGATTGAACCTCCTAAGTGTGCCTTTGGCGTCGCCTTTGAAAAGGTTAGGTTACGTAGTCAACCAAAAGAGGCATCGAAGCCAAACTCGAAAAGATCAAAGGCTTTGGTGAAAATGTGGTGACCTCAAAAGCCAAAGGAGATACAGAACCTCATGGAACAGTTGGCAGCCCTGAATCCTATGTTTGAAAGGCCATCGACAATTACTTCTTCTTTAAGATACTCAAAGAGAGAAATTGCAGTAATTAGAGGAGGGCAAACAGCCTTTCACGAGCTAAAAAATCACAGTTAGGTCCCATTCCCTTTCAAGCCTAAGGTCGATGAGTTTTTACTGCGATATTTGGACGTTTCTAGAAAGGTTATCAGCTCAGTCCTCATAAGAGAGGAAGGTAACCAACAACTGTAACGCCCTAACTTGTACGAACCGAAAAATTACTTGAACAATTGTACCTTAGTCTGGACATAATATTAATATAACAATTACTATAAAATTTACTTAAGTATTATATATCTATATAATTTATACTAAGAACACAACACAATATAATATTTAAAGGAAACAAATTCAAAAACGTCTTTGGAGTGACTTTCATGCATGTACCATTGATGTTAACATTTTAGGTAGAAAATATAAATATGCTATTTTACTTTTCTTTCTCAAATGAAAAAATGTTAAAATAAATTCGTTTACAAAGTTATCAATCTCGAAACTTGACATATCCAAAAATCAGCTTCCACCGGTAACTTATGAGATGTTAAAATATTTTTCAAAACCCCACTAACAATAACTAAAACAAAGCTATATTTTTTTTATTCTATATCGTAGGGCAAGTGTCAAATAAGTTCATATGTATAGCTATTGGCCTCGAAACTTCATGAAATTTTAAGGTAAAGTAGGAAACTCCTTATGATAAAATATATTCAAAAATTGACTTTCGTCGATAACATATGAGTTATTAAAATATTTTTTCAAAACCTTGCAACGACTCAATTTGAAGGTATTTACAGTGCAGTTCACTTATAATGATATAAAATTCCACCAGACATCAAAACAACATGATTTCAATTTTATTCAGTAGCTAATTCATGAAACTATCAAATCTCATTGGTTTCATATAAAAATTTCAAGTAACAATTGAGTTATGAATTTTTGAAACCAATGGTAGAAACTGAAAAGAACAACACTATCCACTGCAGTTTGCTTTAATTGACATATAAAATTCTACCGGTATCGGATTGACATAATTCCAAATTAGTAGCTAACCTATGAATATATCAAACGCCACTCATTTTGTCTAAAAATTTCAAGTACCAATTGAGTTATGAATTTTTAAAGTCAAGATAGAAACTGAAATTTTAAAGAAACAGAAACATTGAATTGCTAACATTTTTTTTTTTTTTTTTTTTTAAAAATTTTTTTTTTTTTTTTTCTAAAAAAAAAAATTTTTTTTTTTTTTTTTCTAAAAAAAAAAATTTTTTTTTTTTTTTTTCTAAAAAAAAAAATTTTTTTTTTTTTTTTTCTAAAAAAAAAAATTTTTTTTTTTTTTTTTCTAAAAAAAAAAATTTTTTTTTTTTTTTTTGTAAATGGTGTTTTGTAAGTTAATTTCTAGAACACATCCATAGAAATCTATTTAAAAGAATAAGTGTAAACATTTTATAATTGAATTAAAGACATTAAATCACTGGCTTCTCCGTGGCATCTTGCATCTCCATCTACCATCATCCACGCTCCCAAACAAAACAAATTAACTTGTAGGAAGGGAATTAATCTATGAGTTTGAAACTTAATAGATATCATTTGTGCATTTTGTAATCAAATTAGATAATCCGAACTGTAGATTCATACCGTCGCATGTAAATGGATTTCTAAAAAATCTAATTTCTAGAGCATTATCATAACACGTAGATCCTGTAACGCCCCAACCCGCATGGATCTAAATGTCACTAGATTAACTGTAAAGAGCTATAAATTAATTAACGATATTTTTAGTGGAAGGTATAAAGATTAAATTTTAAATTTTAATTCAATACTAAAAGAAAACAATTTCAAAAATATTTTTGGATTGGGTTCCATGCATGTAACGATTATTGACGTAAATTTTTGGCAAAACTTTAAAAGTAATGTTGCTGTTTTAGTTTTTATCTCAAACGGTAATTGTCAAAATAAATTTGTTCACATAGCTAGCGACTCGAAACTTCATCAAATTTTAATGTAAAGTAGGAAACTCCTTATAATATGATATAGTCAAAAATTAGCTTCCATCAACATCATATGAAGTATTAAAATATTTTTCAAAACCCAGTAGTGTCACCCGTTTGAAAGGTAAACCAGTGCAGTTCACTTAAAATGACATATGAAATTTCACAGACATCAAAACCACATGATTTCAAATTTATATAGTAGCTAATCCATGAACTATCAAATCCAATTGGTTTCATCCAGAAATTCCAAGTAACGGTCGAGTTATGAGTTTTTGATGTCAAGACAGAAGATCGAAAACAACATCACTAGGTAATGCAGTTTACCTTAAGTGACATAAAAAATTCTACCGATATCGGATTGACATGATTCCAAGTTTCAGTAGCTAACTTATGAGGCTATCCAATGCCATTGGCTTTGTATAAAAATGCCAAGTAACGAAAGAGTTATGAATTTTTAAAAATGAAGTAGAAACTGAAATTTTTGAAGAGACAGTAAAACTTTGAATCGCTAACATTTTTTTTTTGTAAACGGTGATTTGTAAATTTATATCTATGACACATATCTACTTTCAAATATAATTTATTCATAAAGAAATATTTTTAGAAGAGTTCCACATATGAAGTCCATAGAAATACAAAAAAAAAAAAAAAAAAAAAAAAAAAAAAAAAAAAAAAAACGTAAACATTTCATGATTTAATTAAAATTTTCAAGTCACCGACTTTCTTCATGGCATGTCGCATCATTCCTTACCATCGTCCACGTCCCAAGGAAAAATTCATTCAACCTGTAGGAAGGGAATTAACCCATGAGTTTGAAACTCAATAGATATCATCGACGCATCTCATTATCAAATTAAAAATTTCGAACTATAAATTCATACCATTGCACGTAGCATTATTATAACATGTAGAGACGGAGAATAATCATTCAAACTGTTGTAGTGTCTAAGCATCGTACCAGGAGGTACCATTTCATTCAAACATTTATCCAAAAATCATAATTTGAAAACGAAATAAACATTTGCACCTCTATCTACCTTGAATTTTCTTGGATATAAAAGAACCAAATGTGTAAAAAATCTTTCTTCACACCCTTGCTATTCCTTAAGCTTAAGTTGACATGAAGTATATTTGAGAGAAAATAAAAGTAAATTCGAATTTGAGGAGGGTGCAATAAAAAAGTGACATTCCTCTTCTTATAACTTTCATTTCTAATGAAAAACTAAATGGGGAACCTATATTCATTAAATTTGTTAAAGGATCAGTCTACACGTGCCTAATGCCCTACCGAAAATTTTACACAATGCTGACGTGGCGGTAACTTTGAAAGTCAAAATCTCGTCTTATGAGCAGTGAAAAAGAAGAAAAAAGGCACCTCTGTTTCCCCCGCATATTTCCCCCCCTTTCGAAACTAAAAGTTTTCATCCCAAATCCAAAATCAAATCTGAACCAAATCCATTCCATGGCGCAGGCAACTTCGACGTCGGTGGTGACATGATGATGAACTCGAGGCCGATGACACCATGGGTTGAAGGTGAGCAATTTTGTGACGAAGCCGCCAACGAAACCAAAGCCGACAGCTCCCGGGGCGACGACCTCGATGCTGATGACGCCATGGGTAAGATTATTTCGAATTTAATTTTTAGCTTCCCTATTTGTTATATTATTTTCGTATTTAATTTTCAGCTTCCTTATTTCGAACTTAATTTCCGACCAAGTTAGATATGGAAATCGAAACTGCTTATGCGCAGCTAATTTTCGACCAACTTAAATTTCAGCTTCCTAAACTACTCATGAATGAATTCAATTTTAAAATTGACTGAGTAGAAAATGAATGCTTATGCCCAGTTAAAGCCATCTATGTCTCACCTCCAGTCAATGTTCAGGTAATTGACCAAGAGATTTACATAGACCAACTTACCTAAGTTGAGGTTGAAATGTTTGTAAATGACATTATAAATTTCATTTGTAGGAAGTTCGCAAGACAAACACTGTCCATTCCCAACATGTGGGCACACAGGAGAGTATAGGAGATTTTGACTGCCGGGTATAAATCGAACGGTGGAGCCGATTTTCAGTTGTTGATCATGTTCTTAGTTGGGGCAGTTATTGCTATGGGATTTATCATGTATTGATGTATGTTTGAAGTGTGAGAAAACCGTTGATTAGTTTAATAGTTTGATGCAATCGAAATCATTTTAAATTTGGTAATTTTTGCATCTCATCACTGACTGTATTAGTGATAAGTGTGATGTGTTGTTATCTTTTTAAATTTGAGATTGTTTGAGAATGCAAGTGTTTTCCAATCAGAATTTGATCCTTCATTATTTTACTAATAAGTGAACAAGAATCATTGCTGCATTCTTTAGTGCTTGTGTTGAGGAAACTTCGTTAGGAACCCACAATCTTGCTTTTCTGCTGCTTTTTAATTTTGATTTTGTCTGAGTTCAGGTGATACTAAAAGAAGGTTCCTCACCACAAGACATGCTCAAGTCCTTATTGAATCATATCTTAGGATAAAATTCATGATGACTATAGACCAAGAGGAAAGCTGCAAATATCTTTAGAATATGTTCTATAGGTGTGCTGGAAATGAAACACACTGGGGAAATAACATGTGTTGGAAACAATTCGAGAACAAATGTGCCAAATACACTGATGACTCATATCTTAGGTGATAAGTGAGAGAGATAACGTGGCCGGCAATTTGAGAATAAGACCAAGTCAATCAATGGAGCTATTGAAAAGATTCTGTTTCTTGTTTTGCAAGTGAAGTGGAGTCCAAAATTCCAAGGCCATGCATTCATGCACGTGGAAGCCAAGACCAAGTCCATGCAATTCCTGTTGGCACGTTGCAGCTGTTAATTAGGATTTGTTTTTCGTCTGTTTAGTTTGCTTTAGTGTTTATCCTTCCTACGATTTCTTGTTTCCCATGATTTCCTAGACGGTTAAGATGTGTTGCAATAGTTTAGGAAAAGTGGATGAGTTATGGCTTATTTAAAGAGCCAACATGAATAATAAAGTGTGTGAAATATTTATCCAAAAAGTGTCTACTTGTGGTTCAATTCTCACCCCAAGAGAATTACTTGCGAGTTATCTCTCACCCGAAGAGAGTTTATTGCAATTGTTAACTTAGCACTGACTGGGACCAAAAAGCTAAAATCATCTAAATACACATAATTCATATTAAATCTTCTGAAACTCATTTTCCCTTGCTCATGGTTATGTTCAATGAAATCTCCAAGTCCCTTTCCTCGGTTATTTTTGCACACATTTTCAACATACAGGACAATTTGTGGATGGTTCACTTCCTTTAGTAGTGCCACTTGATTCACCTTGCAATGGATACTCATCGGGCGAAACGTTGCAAAACTTGAAAAACATAAAGTCGTGGGTACAAGATTGGAACAACCTCCCTTGATTTTTGGATTTTTCTTTTTTTTTTTTTGTATCTCCAACCATCTACTGAACCCCTCTCCATAGTTTGAACATCTCTTTTTGAGGCATTCGAGCATCATGTGCTCCTCTGCAAGAATGACAAATTCCTCTATTCTTCTCGGCCATGATCAATCCTAAATCATTCACAAAAATATTATTGCTTAAGAACCTTCAAATTGTACATATATGAAAAATCACTGCATATATCCACACCAACAGAGGGCTAGATTTTTCATAACCCCTCAAACGTTTAAATCCTACGCTATCTTAGTGGACAATCATTTCAGTATCATCTTATCTAAATATCTTCTGTGCATATAAAAAAGTTAAAAATTCATAGCAAAATTTGAAACAAAAAATTCAGCATCATCTCACATTTTCTCGTATGAATATCACACCTAATCATACAAAATTTGAAAACAAAACGTAATTACAAATTGACGAAATCATTCAAATTCTGTTCATTGCAAAAACAGGGGACTGACGGATGATTAAGACGTTGGGTCTAGGTTCACAAAATACACCTCGGCTAACATTAAATCTCCAGCCTACAATGCACATGTCAAATTTGAAGCAGATCGATATTGTACCTCACAAATACACCACGTTTCTTTTATATTTGTGGAGATCTAGATTGCAGACACAAATACTAATATTAAAATAAAATATACAATGGATATCAGATTTGAAGATCTTAACCCCAAGGTTGCCTTCGTCTTCCCCGTTTTCCTAGATTTCTTCGTTCGAGGTACGAAGATTGAATTCAGGGTTAGAGAGAGAGAGAGATAGTGTCATTGTGATGCCAACGTCTTCCTAAATCTGAACCGGTGAGATGGAGGAGTCTTCATCGAGGGTTAGAGAGACTAAGAGAGTGATTTTGTTTTGCCTGGATTAGAGAGAGAGAGAGAGAGAGAGAGTTTGTTTTGAAAAAAAAAATTATAAACTATTCAAATGATATTTTAACCAGATTTTGTAAAGTGACATTTTTTTGAATTCAAAATACCGCCACATCATCAGGGTGTAAACCATTTGGGGCGGGGTTATGTACGCTTAGAATTTTCCTTTGTTGTCTTTAACTAAGAATTTGAAAAGTTTCCAAGCCATAAAAAATAATTCATATAAAAAGTTTTATAAAACATCTATATGGTGATTCAAACGTGGGTTGCTTTTATGAAATACCATATGGATGATCATTGAGACAACCCAATTATTCATAAAAATTTTTGTAATCAAATTTACTTAAACTTAATCTCTTAAATTGTTGGATTTTTAATTAACTTATGGCTTGAACTTTCATAATCTTAAATGACTTGAGCTTTCATAGCTTGTTTCTTAAATGAGCTAGGTTCGTGGTGCTAGATCATCACAAAATAATAGCTTAATTTCACTTTATGTTTCGAGCTTTTACAAAGCCAGAGAATAATAATTCAAACTATAATAGTGTCAAAGTACCGTACCCAGATGTACCATTTCATTCAAACTTTTAACGAAAAAGCATAGTTTGAAAATGAACTAACATTTCCGCCTTTACCTACCTTCGTTGACGCCTTTGAATCGATGAAGTTGGATTACGCAATGCCTTAAAAAAATCTGCTTCTCTTTACCTTTTTTCCCCATTTTTTAATACTTTTGGAAGCTTTTTCTTGTTCAAGGTGTATTGTGCATATATATTGACAAGAATAACTTGAAGGAAATGAAAAATCAATCCCAATTTTTGTTTTTTTTTTTTTACCAAAAACACTTGGGTAGCCATCAATTCAATTAAAGGGACTTGAAAATGGTTAATGCTATTTCATTTCTTACATTATAGGTGGGGGTTTAATGTCATAATCAATTAATTATTCACCATACAAAATTTTCTCATATATTTCTTTTCTTGTGTGTATATGTATTTATATATACATATGACCGATCATTTTAAACTTTGAAGTGAATTATAAATTTAATTTATCATCATCATCATCATCATCATCATCATTTTACCCTTGGTCCCTATAATTCTACTTAGCAAAATGATGAAATAAAAATATACGTCTCCAATTAGTAACTTACAAATCCTAATTTATTGTTCATTTTTTTTTTAAAATTTATAATTTGGTCCCTTTGAAAATAATGTGTAAGCAAATCTAGTTTTGAAAATGCTTGCCATACAAAAATAAAATTTCATTATCAGGTCCAATCTAGTTTTGTAAAACATTATATCTCGTCCTTTTCTATTTGAAAATCTTTATAATTGCTTGTGAACTTCCATGACATTAAAATTATTTAAGACATATCAAACTAGTATTAGGCTTTCATTTCTTATGTGAGCCGAACATAAGGTTCGTCTATGGGCTAAGCTCATGGTGCTTGATCATCACATAAATATGAGCCTAATTTCATTTTATTTTTCAGACTTTTACATTCCTCACACCTTAAAAACAAAATTTTGTCCTCGAAATTTACCTTACAATTTGGCAAAGAGAGTCGGGTATTTGTTTTTGACTTCTTTTCTTTCCCAAGTAGCTTTTCTTACTCCATAATTATTTCATTGCACTTTGACCAGTTGAGTAATTTATATACCTTTTGATCCAGTATTTTAATAAGAAAAATCTTTCTATACTTCTAGGGATTGATAATTGACCATGTGATCAGGATCATGCATATATTTCTTGATCATCGATATGTTAAATACGTCATGAACTATCGATAGTTCGGGCGGCAAAGCTAATCGATAAGCCACATTTTCGACCCTATCAAGTATTTCAAAAGGTCCGATATAACGAGGTGTTAGTTTGTCTTTCTCGTCAAACCTAAGTACACCCTTTATTGACGTCACTTTTAGAAAAACTTTCTCTCCAACTTCAAATTTCAAGTCATTGCTTCTGGTATCCACATAGCTCTTTTGTCTATCTTGTGCAGTCTTTATCCTGGTACGAATTTTATCAATGGCTTCAACTGTCATTTCAATGATCTCTGGTCCTAAAGCTTTCTTTTATCCGTGTTCATCTCAATGAATAAGCAATCTGCATCTTCTACCATATAGAACTTCATATGGTGCAATCCCAATAGTTGCCTGAAAACTGTTATTATATGCAATTTCCATCAAAGGTAGATACAATTTCCAATTGCCTCCTCTTTAGGAACAACACTGGCGTGCCCCATGGAAGATTGTGTGATTGAAATCAGGAGAGAGAAAAATGAAATGTAATTAAATGAATATTAATGGGTGCCAAACTGGGTCTTAGATTCAAAGCCTCCAATAATATTGCAATTCATAAGGGCTTTCTGGCCGAGCTCACATTAGGACACAAAATGCAAGTAAAGACGCTATTTGAAAGTAGCGATTCTCAACTATGGTGAGCCAAGTTAAAGACAACTTCATTGCAAGAAAGAAGAGCAAGCATACCTTGAAAATGTTATGGATTTTTTTTTCCATTCTTCGAAAAGTCTGAGTTGACAAAAATTCCATGCCTAAAAAATGCCCATGTCGGTGTACTATCCAAGTTGGTTAGCAGCAAAGACTCCTAACTAGACTAGCCAATTGAACACCTTACTAGACCATCTATTTCCAAGCAAGATAGCGCCCCCGTTTGGCCCCCATTTTTGGTAATGAAAATGGGAGGAATAGTGTTTTGTTGAAAAAATGAGTGGTTGAAAAAGAAAGAAAAATTTTCGATTTACGTATAATATTATTTTATGAAAGATTGTGTGGTTGAAAATAGGAGAGAGAAAAATAAAATGTAATAAGTGCCGATACTTCATAATTATATAGAGATAACCCTTGATCTTTGCGAAGTGGATGATTGATATAATTGAACTCCTAATAAAAGAAAAAGGCAGTGCATGCTATAACATTGTCGCCATTGACTACTTTAAGAAATAGGTAGAAGTTGAACATTTGGCTAAAATTACAAGAGTTGTCTCATAATCTAAAGCCTCATCTTCATTCTGAGCTTCATTAGCAAAGGTCGACATTTGGACTACCTTTGGTAGGTCCATCTAACTCCTTCTCTTGGAAGATGTTATCCCATTCTGGATGGACCTCCCTCAGCCAAACTAATCTTCCTTGGCATTTCACGAGGCCCAAAAGTTAGCAAAATCATCATATCCCTTCGTCTTATCAAAATTATCGATGTAATTTTGGATGGTGACCTTGCAAAAAATATCCACCTTAACTTGAGGGATTTTATTTTCTCATTTTGGGCCTCGACCTACTATCTTATCTCCACTTCATCTTTAAATTGAAAGAAGAATGAACCGATTCTCAAACTAATAAAGAAAGATGATGTGTGATATTTAAACCAAATGATTGGATTTCAAAGCACAAGCGGAAAGAATGTTTTTCCATGTTGGTAAATTAGGTATTTTTGAATTTTGAAATTTTAGTTTATTAACTCGAGAAGTTCTTGTTCTTCTTAATTAACTTTCCAATTCTTCAGTTATTTCAACGACATTGACATTTCTTGATGTAGTTAATTTTGAGAGTCGTTTTGATGAATCTTCTAAAACACTTGATTCAGTAGAGAGTTTTCTTCTTTTGGTTTGAAGATTGAATTTATTGTTTTTTTGGCTTCCCTTTTTGATTCCCTTTGTTCTGGTTTGGATTCAACTCTAGTTAATTGATTTGCCATTGAGTGTAATAAAATATTGGATTTTGCTACTTGTACATAAAAATGGTATATAAACGGTTGCCAAAATGATATGGAGAGAAAATATTGAATGAAAAAGTTGACTGTATTTTAAACTGACAAATGATATAAGACTATGTGGGCATTATGTCCATTATGTAAACCTTGTTGTACATGTAGCAAGATCCTAAAATGTTTGTCTAATTATTTTGAGCTTGAATATTTTTTGTCTTTTACAGTTGAGCCTAAATCATCTAGACTATTGGTGATTTGCTAAAGAGGAGAAACAACAACTTCATTATTTCCATGAAAAATGATTATCTCTTCAAACATAGGATGCTCTGTTTGAAGGGTATCTTCATTTTTATTTTTATTTTTTTCACTTTTTTGTTAACATGAGTCATACTAACAATTTTTTGTTTAAGTTTTTATTTTCCAAAAACTCTTATTTTAGCCAACAGAAATATAAAAACTTAAATTTTCTGGGTAAGAATAAAATTCTTCCCAAAATGATTCTAATTCTTCCTTAAAAAAACATCTTTTGTAGATTTTTTTTTTTGAAGGCTAAAAGGTGAGGTGTTTGGTCCATTTTGAATTCCATTTTTCTATCTATAGAAGAGGAGATAACATTTAACTGTTTTCTAACTTCTCAAATGGAGGAGATTGCATATCTAAAGGAGTAGAAGACTCTTATCCTTCTGATTCTTCTCCATATCAAGGAATATTTAGATCAAAATCAACTTCTTTAAACTTATTGAAGAAGTTGAATGTCTCGAGTGTTGTTGATGAAATCTTTTTGAAAAAGTGTTTGTTCTGAAAGAGGTAGAATGCTTTGAACTAGAAGAATTTTCATCACATTTGAAAATTTTAACATTTGTTAAAAAACATCTCTTGGACTCTCTTTTAGGAATATTTACCTTTTCTAAATTCCATTCCATAGATCTAGAGATCTTATTATAAGGAATTCTTTTTGGAACCATGACAATTGAACATAGAGTATTGACTTCCATAAGAAGATTCCCTTCTTTTGGGGATGATCTCAACACTTTAATATTGAGATTAGTACTCATAACTTTGGAACATACTGAACAAAGCCTTTAAATGATCATCAAAATTAAGATTCTTGGTTTCCATTTGAAGTGTAAGAGCATTTAGCCCCTGTTCGAGCACCATTTTTTCAAGAATGCATTTTTTTAGATCTCATTTTTAACCACACATTCTCCTATAAAATAATTATACATGTATTTCAAAAAAATTTCCTTAAATTTTTAACCACACATTCTTCAAAAAATACTATTCAATAAGACATTTTACCCTAAGAATGGGGGATCAAACAGGGGCTTAATTTTTTGAAATCTATATAACAATTTGAGAAAACTAGACCACTTTCTAGATTTGAGTCTATAAACTTAGTAATGAGTTTTCAAAATTGAAATGTCTTACTTCTTAAGAGTAAGAGACAACGATTTGTCTAAGAACAATATGGAGAAATTATATATCTTCCCATGATCTCTAGTGGCTTCACTGGAAGGTAATCTAATTCAAGTAGTCTTCTTATCTACCCTAGGCATAGTCCAATTATGTAATCTTTGTTCTACTTGAACGATTTCAAGTTCTTCACTATTAAAAGTTCCTAAATAGTCTTCTTATCTACCACAGGCATAGTCTAGTTATGTAATCTTTGTTCAACATCAATGATTTCAAGTTCTAGGTTATTAAAAGTTCCTAAAACATCTTTAGTCTACTTCTTCTTCATCATCTTGCAAATTATCATTGAAATTACTAGTTCTAGTCCTAGAACTACTAGTTAGCTAAACCAGCTTTTAGAAAAGGACATCTTGAACACGGTAAAACTTACAATATCATTCTATTGTAAAGGTTGTGCAACACCAACTATCGGGACTACCCAACCCACCAATGGGACAACCTATAAATGACTAACCAATGCTATTCAAGGGGTAGGCCCCAACGAATCTGTATATGGAGCTCAAAACAACAAGGAAAGAAGAGCTTAAAGAATACCGCCTAGGGCTCAAGTTAAATAATATCATGAGTGACCTTAGAAACTTACTAACAGTCTAGAGAAAAGGAAAGATTGGAGGTTAGGCCCTGGATCAAGCATGCATTAGAGCGAGCTTTACATCATGCTTGTGCTATAAGACAAGACGGCTATGGTTGCTCTAGGTAGGGCCTAAGAAGTAAACCTACGAGCAGGAAGAAGAAAGTGGTGAACCCTAGGATTGACCAATGTTTTCTTTGTTTGACGCAATATTTTACTTACATTTGGTATCAGAGTCATTTTGTTCAAGTATTTCAAATAGTATTCTTTTACCGTGATATTACGTAAAATAGTGGAAACATTGATCAGCCCTGGAATTATACCCCAATAACATTTGTCAATTGTTTGTAAGTGGTACATTGGTGTATGACTATAATAGAATGATACTGTAAGTTTTACCTTGTTTAAGATGTCATTTTCTAAATTCAGCATGACTATTACTCTAGGTGTAGAACTAGTAATTTGAATGATAATTTTCAAGATGATGAAGAAGTAGACAGTAATCAAGATATTTTAGGAACTTATAACAGTCAAGAGCTTCAAATCGCTCAAATAGAAGAAAGATTACATAATTGGACTAATAAGAAGACTACCTACGAAATAGGTAGGTTCTATTTTCATCAAGATTAATCTATAAAAAATTGTGAACAAACTTATCAAGAATCAAACTACTCAAATTAGGTTACTTTCTAATGAGGCCATTACATATCATAGCAAGAGATATAATTTTCGTCATATTGGTCTTGTACAAATTACAATCAAACCTTTGTTTAGACATGGTCTTGGCATATCTATTCCCTCACTCTTAAGACATAAGAGACATCTCAATTTTCAAAACTCACTACTAACATATCTAAAGTCAAATCTAGAAGGTGGTCCAGTTTTCTCAAATTGTTATCCAAAATTTACTATAGATCTTATTGATGGAGCTATATTAAATGCTCTTACACTTCAAATGGAAACAAAGAATCTTAATTTATATGATTGGTCAAAGTAATTTATTATAATATACTGAACATATTATAAAGTTATGAGTACTAATCTCAAGCATTGAGATCATCCCCAAAATAAGAGATCCTTCTTATGGAAGTCTATACTCTACATTCAATTGTCATGGTTCCAAAAAGAACTCCTTGGAGTAGGATCTCTAATTCTATAGAATGAAATTTAGAAAAAGTTAATATTCCTAAAAGAGAAATTCTGAGACAGGTTTCTCATCAAATCCTGAACTTTTCAAAATGCAAATGTAAGGATGCTATTTGATGAAACTTTTTCTAGTTCACGGCATTCTACCGCAACCCTCAAGACATTCAACTTCCATAGAAAAACTTAAAGAAGTTAATTTTAATCGAAATATTCTGAAACCTCAAAATGGAGAAGAATCAACAGGATCCAAGTCTTCTACTCCATAAATGCAACCTCCTTCTAAATCTAAGAAGTTAGAAAACAATTAAATGTTATCTCCTCTTCAAGAGATAGAAAAATGGAATTCAAAATGGACCGAAAACCTCAAGTTAAAGCCTTTAGAAAAATCTATAAAAGATGTTTTATAAGGAATTAGAATCATTTTGACATTTTTACCCAAAAGATTTAAGTTTCTTTCAGTGGGCTTCAATAAGAGTTTTGAAAAACTTTACTGAAACAAAAATCTTTTAACATGATGAATGTTAACAGAAAACATGGTAAGAAATCAAATGGAGACACCCTTCAAATAGGGCATCCTTTGTTTGAAGAGATAACTATTTCTCATTTTAAGAATGAAGTGGTTGTTTCTTCTCTCAAACAAATCACGAATAGACCAGATGATTCAGGCTCTATTGCTAAAGGCATAAAAAACTAACTCAAAATAAATTATACATTTTATTACATTCAATAATAGTTAATTAACTAGATTGAATCAAAACCAAACCAAAAGAGTCAAAAAGGAAAGACAAAGAACTAACAAATTCAATCTTCAAACCAATAAAAGAAACATCAAAACCAAGTTTAGGAAAACTCTATACAGAATCAATTGTTTTAGAAGAAGATTTTCACCTCAAATTTTGCACCTCTAATGTGTCCAAGAGATCCTAACTTCACTTGCATTAGTGTAAGCTTTTCTCTTACACACTTGGATAACTGTCATCACCCGTAGCCTTCTCAAGGGTGGGAAGGTGACATGTAGTGAGCACTCTAACAGTCAGTCAGTTGACGAAAAATAATGTGATGAGTGTGGGACATATGTGTATGTATATCAAGTATATAAAATGAGAGAGAGAGAGAGAGAGAGAGATTATAGTTTCAGTGTATAAAGTTGCATTACTTTTAAAATAGCTCTAAGTGTGAGCTTTTATAGTGGAAGAGGTGAAATAATAACCATTGAATCAGAAGACACATGGCCTCATCTGATGGCCAAGATGTCTCTCCTAGGTATTAATGATCAATCATGGGTTGATGGGTGTTTAATGCTTTTTAAGAAGTGGATAGACTATTTAACCTTTAGGCATCTATTGCAAAAATGTCACATTAATCAATCGTAGGGAATTTTTTGTGGATATCGAAAAGATCATTGTACAAAAGATCTCCTTAGAAGAAGTGATGTAAGAAGAGATGCTTTCTATCAATTAGGAGAATAATTGGCTCAAATTTCTTCATGCAGTAGATGTGCCACATAGCCTCGACCTCGAAGGATCGACCTTCCATGGCATCTTGTCTGAAGTGATCCATCACCTCGTCCAGGAAGGATGGTCTAGTGTGGACCAGGTTAGCTTGCCAACTGTCTGTCACGTGACAATGATTCAAAGCCTCATTCAGGAGATGCGTAATAATAGTCCATGTACAAATATTTATATAATGCGTGAGCTTATGTGTAAGGTGGAAATGAACTTCTTGTTGAGCATCTTACCTTTCTTTGGCAAGGTGATTGCTTATATAGTTGTGAATTTGTTCACAAAACAATAGTCCTCGAAGTCTAGACATGAATTATTTATATAATGCATGGATTTGAAGTGAGAAAGTGATTTAATACTTGTGAAGCAATGACTTCCAAAAGCTAGGTACTTTATGAGGACGAGGCTCTAGAAAATAGGCATCTTGAGTAAAGTTGATAGGTAGATGCGAAGTCCTAGCAAGGGGAAGACGCTTTGGAAGACAAACAGCTTGAGTAAGGTTGATAAGTGGGGGCGAGTAATGTGACCGTTGGAGCATAGGTGATGTGCAGCCTCTAAGATGATGAGACATTTTTAGGTTTTTTGACAATGATTCGAAAAATGTTGTGTATTTTCACGAAAATAAGCTGAAACATCGCTTTCTTCAAAGACACGATCCTAGGTTATAATTTCTAATGATGGCAAGAAGTCGTACGACAAATTTGAGGTGATGCATCTTGTGAGCATTTGGGATGCACATCACATGATATTTCATTTCAAAGACTTGGATAAACAAATGAATGGATGACCAGGATTGTTCCTGACTTGATCCAATGGTTGTGTTGACTTGCCTCTACTCTCTAACTTGTAAAACTTTACTTTCCAAAAAATTCAGAAGATGTACTCAGTAAAATTTGATTTTCGACAATAGAACTTGAAGATTTCCGGTAGCATTCATCCTTTTCAGCGAGAGTTGTCCTTAGAAAAGACCTCTTTGTAGGTTAATCTCAACCTTAACTTCATTTTCTTCATCTTTTTTCCTTTATTTCTTTTAAAACCATGTCTAGAACCTCTAGTGATAGTCCTATCATGGTGAGGAGTAAGAATTCTATAGTAATGACCTCTTCAGTTAGGGAGCCTAGAGCTTTGACATCTAAGGAAATTTCTAGGGTCATTAAGACTCAGAGGAACATATGATGGCTACCTTTTTTTACATGTAGATTGATAGAATGGGGGACTTTGCCCTATTCTTCAAACATTGCTTCTGCTAAGATTCAAAAGGTTATGAATATTTCTAGGGAGCTAAGGTTTATAATACGAGGACCTAAGCAAGCCTACTATCCTTGGTTGGGGTGCGTATTTGTGAGAGAGCACCTCTTTAAAGTAGGCCTTAGACTTCTACTACATCCTTTCTTCCAACTAGTCCTACATTCTTATGGATTAGCTCCAACCTAATTATATCTAAACTTTTGGAGTCAGATGGTTGGGTCATGGATGCTCTAGCGCGAAGCCAATTTATGAGGTGACGTGCCTTTTAGTGTCTTTAATTCCATATATATTCCCAAAAACATTGGGGGAGATGAGAAGGGTAAGGGGTGGTACTAATTGAACCCATTGGGATCTTATTCACCCTATGTGCTGGAACTATCTTCTTTCATCCAAGACTAGAAAAAATCATAGTTTTGGGCATTAGGACACTGGGACAATATGGAGAGCGACACCCCATGGCGCCTCTAACCATTCCCACCATTTACTCTATTGCTAATGAGTTATGCCTAACAAACTAATATCATGTTTGTCCCTTTGATCAGTACGTAACCATTATTTCTTATTTATAAATTCGCTTTCTCACTATGAGATCGGTTCAAATCAGTGGGATAATTCACAAGATTTATCAACTTTCCTTCAAAGAATGCGACTTTGATGAGATGATAGATAAGAATACTCATTTCATAGCTCACGGGCTGATGTCTTCACAAGGTAAATAGTAACCTGATTACATCACACATTAGTCAATTCTCAATCGCTAAAACTTGAAAATTTTGTAGTTGACTTTGCAAAGAAGAATTTCTTGAAGCCTGATTTCGCCAACATTTGCCAAAGCATTGCTGAGGCGAGGCTTTGGAGATGACCTCCACTAATTATAGGAAGTAAAGTGAGAACCTCACTCAAATAAGCAAGAGGCTACCAACTACCAATGAGGAAGATGATGTTCTTTGACTAAGAAGAGAAAAATCGACCCATTCAGGGGCAACTTCTTCTGGGCCTACCATGGCCAAGAGACTACTACGTCACCTCTTCCTGATGTCCCAATAGGGATAATAATAATAATAATAAAGAAACCACTTCGTCCTCCTTCCAATGCTACTCAAACAAACGTCACTTGAGCTCCAACTCAAATCTCCAGGGTAAGAAGTCAACTCATCTTCATTGTTCTGAAAAGTTACAAATATCTTGGGAGAGTAACTCTAAGGAGTTAGCATTTGAAATACGTGAGACACCCCTACCAGAGATCGCTCCAAGCACTAGATTCCAGTACAAATATTGGATAGAGGAGTGCAAGACCACGTTGCCTAGTACGAAGCTGAGGAATTGCTGGAGACAAGCAATGCTTTCGTGGCCAAAGCTTTAAACATCGGCATAGTTGCTCAAGGTCTTTTGATGGATCTAAAGAATAAAAATACTAAACTATCCACTCCCCTCAAGGTTATTTCAAATTACGGGGATGAACTACCGAGAGCTTGAGCGAAGATGGAGAAGTCAAAGCTAAGACAAGTGGAGACTAAGGCAAAACGTCTAAAGGTCGACTCAAAATGGAATCAGTTAAAAAGAGAACTGCATGAGATGGAGTCCCAAGTGGCTATCCGACGAAAAGGGTTGATCAATTCAATGAGCATCAACACCTCATTGTCCAGGCTTTGGAGGAGGCCAACAAGGAAAAGACTGAATTAAGGCAGCTTATAGAAGCACAAAAGGAGATCGAATCCTTGAGGTCCTATCTCATGGAGGCTACACAAAATTGGACTCTTCAAAAAGAGTTCGAGGGAGCCTAATAGAGGTTGACCTGATGTTGAACCGATTGTCAAGGAAGTTTAGGAAAAGGTGTCAGATGTTGAGGTAGCAAAAGGAAGGAAAGTCTTGTGTTGGAGCTTCTCCTATTTTCCTTATGCACTTTACTTTAATGCTTTTGAATGTTATCACTTCGCAACAAAATGTGCTTCTCCTTTAAGTGATGAATCGACCCCCTCATAGTCTGTTATGAGGGGTGATGCTTGTAAAATTCACAAGTGGTGATGCTTCAAATAGTATTAGTGATTTACCTCGAGTAGGTGGAGATCAGGCGAATCTATCACCTTGGATAATACAACAAAATCTAAATTTTCATGATGAATATTATGCCATTTTTATTGATGAAGAAAAATGGACTCAAACTCAAGTTCCTTTGATTCAAAAAATATTTGATGATGAATTATCAATGTCTCAACACTATTTTAATGATTGGAAAATTCTACTTGTACATAATTATTGCACATAATGGTGTCCATAATGTGATGTGACAACATCCGGTTGTTGATGTGCAAGTGTGAGATTTGAATTAATGGTTGGATCCAATACCACGTGTAATTATGGACATCATTATGTAGACAATTATGTACATGTAGCACTTCCCTTGATAATTTATACCATCAAAATGATGAACCATTCCAAGGATCCAATTTCAATATTAATGATGAAGAATTATTTAACATAAATAATATGCTTGCATGGTGACATATGAGACAAAATCAATGTTCAACGAAGATGTCTTTCAAGAATAATCAAAGTGACTAAAATTGATGTCAAGTTTCCAAAAAGTGAAGACAAATTAAAGTTGATCGAAAACTTTTTTATGTGGACGGTGCAAAATTTTCAAAAGAACCAATTATTCAAGATTCTTTCTCCAAAATTGAAGAATTTTCAAGTCTAAAGCTCAATAATTCAAGTATAAAAGCAGATCAAGTGTTTCAAATCTCCTTAGAGTTAATTGAGTGCAGTTCTCATTAGAGTTAATTTGGCTCTAATAAGAGAGTGTTCTTAAACTTATAATAATAATAATTAAGAACAAATACTTAATCATAAATATTAAATTATTATTCAAAAACACAATTCATTTCTTATCATACCAATAGAGTATATTCCAAACTTCAAAACTTCAAACATCAATTACGTAAAAGGGAAAAATTATATAACAATGAGATAAAATTCCAGTAAGTGAGCCACATAAATCGTAATTTATATTTAAATTATAGAAATTATTAATGTACATAAGGAGACAAGGGGATTAGAAGCTAAACTTAGGTGGCCATAATCCCCTTACATACCGCATGGGGATTAGAAACCGAACTTAGGAGGCCATAATCCTTGTACATAATCATAACGTGCATAAGGGGACATGAAAATTAAGAATCGTAATTCGTTTCTATAATTTTCGTGCGTAGCATTACTATTCACTCCAGCCCATTGAACATATTGGACCCATATCATATTCATATCTTGAAATTAAGTATTTTAAAGTTGAAAAACTATTTAACACACAACATATGAGTACACTTACATTGTAAATCTGAAGAGGATTTGATAAAGAATGAATGGAAGAACTTTGTGTGTGTGTGTGTGTGACATTATGTTGTTTTCCTTTTTCAAAGAATTAATGGTTCGAGGCAGTTGACGTGGAGATAAATGCTGACGTGAGATACTTAAAATAATTTTCCTGATGTTATGTCGAATTTTATTTAATTTATGTTGAATTCATTTTAAGATTTCCTAATGTTAAATTATCTTCTTTAAAAATATGCTTATTATATTGTTGAATCATAATTTTTTTTATAAAAATTCTATTTAGTTATTTCAATCCTTTTATTTAAGTTTAATTTAACCCCCATTTGGTCTCCATTAAATTTCATTTCATTTTTATTTCTCCTATTTTAAACTACATAATCTTTCATAAAATAATATTACACGAAAATCGGAAACTTTTCCTTTTTCTTCAAACAAAACACTATTTCACCTATTATAATTTCAAAAAATGGGGGCCAAATGGGGGCTTAAATTTTAGTAACACTCGAATCATTAAGAATTCCGGTTGTCACAGTTGATATGAGAGCGAGTCTACGTTTTGTAGACATGATAAAAAAAATAAATGAATAAGCTAATTAAGAAAAAATTAGTCCTTTAGTCACACATTCAAATTAATGACTTTCTTTAAAATATTATTTTATAATTTATTAATTACTAGTTTCAAACAAGTTATAATAGAAATTAAACAATTCCTTTTAATTTACATGATGCCATACTCCCAATCGTCACTCCTCGAATCATATATCTCATATGTTCCATTGCTATGTGTAATATCTTTAGTTGTGCGTATGATTATGTTATTTATGTAAATAATACAATTTATGAGGCATTAATATGTATGATTTGTTATAAAAATTATAACTATCACGAATTATTTGTTTACAAACATGAAATATTAAGACAAGCAATCTTCCTATTTAGCAATTGGGGATCAAACAATGGCTTAATTGTAATATGTTTCATATAAGTATGTGATATACATTAAAGTATTGCTTGATATCAATTGTTAAGAATTGTAGCAAAATAATTTAGAAAGCCTTTAAATTAGGACATGTCAATTAGGAATTATCAGAAAAATAAAAATAAAAATAAATAAATAATAATGAGAAATAGTAATAATAAATAAATAAAAATTCCTATTTTAGACACATCTATTTTTTATGTATTGTTTAAGTTTTCTTGATTTGCGTATTCACAAGATTGAAAGATTTTGTCAAAAAGACCTAAACCGTCTGTGGAGAACTTGTGATTTAAGTGGTCCATTTGTGACACCACCTCCTTTCCAAGAAACCTTTTTGTTGCTAGTTATTCAAATCAATAAGACAAAAAATAATATTTTAAATCCAAAAGAAAAAATCTCATCTTTAAAAATTCTATTTTCAAAAACTGTTAAGAAAATTTCATTTTTAGAAACATCTACTCCAATAATTCCTATTTTATAGAAGAGGAAATTACTTGAAATATCCACTTTCACATGTCCATTTGCAAAAATGTCCACTTTCACAAATCCTTGGAAAAATGTCCATTTTGAAATATTTTGGACCAAAATACCCCTGTGAACAATTTATGATTCCACACAAAGATAAGAAATGGACATTTTTACAAAAAAATTTATTGGCCAATAAATTTTTGACACATAACTTGCCATATTTATTTCAAAAGTTCACATGTCAAATCACAATTAATGTTATTTTTCTCATTGACACAAAAAACGTCAAGAATTACATTTCAAATGTAGAGAATTGTCATGTTCGGAATAAAATGTCATTCTAAAGATTTAAAATGTCGAGAACAACGTTTGAAATATCTAGAATATTTAATATTGTGATTTGACATGTGTACTTTTAAAATATAAACGAGATTCAAATATCGAGAATGACATTTGAAATATCGAGAACATCATTTTAATGTAGCTTCTCATGGAAGCTACTTTTCGAAATCCGCAACAAATTGAAAAAATAAATAAATTGCTTCTTTTTTCTTAGAGGGCATAATAGGCAATTTAGTGATAAATTTAAAAAGTTGAAACTTTTCAATTGACACCCATGAAACCAGGACCCCAGCCTTTGAGAAGTGGCTTAGATCCCTTGGAAGTAGAAGATTGGTTAGTAGGGATAGAAAGGATCATCGATCTCATTAACTATCTAAACTCCAGAAAAGTTACATGCGCAACCTTTTTATGCTAATAAAGGGCTCTCTGCAATGGTGGGGCTCAATCTTAAGGTCAAGGGCCCACGGATGTAATCAATTAAGATGACATGGAACCAATTACGGAGAACTTTAAGAAGAAGTACTACTCAACAAGTATTTGAAATCAGAGGGAGGGTGAGTTTATTACATTGACTCAAGGTTTGATGTTTCTAACTAAATACGAGCGAAAGTTTGAAGAGTTATCCCATTATGCCCTAGCTTTGTGGATATAGAGGAAAGAAAGGTGAGGCATTTTGAACAAAGTTTAAGGGATGATCTAAGGTGAGCAGTGGTAGTACTTGAATTGGGAACCTACCTTGAAGTGCTAAAAGGCAATGATGCAAACCCACATAGCAATTGAAGCTATGAAACCCACACGGGATTGATTTCAAACCCAAGAAAGCTAATAAACCAAAGTTTTGGGTTTGACCAAAAAATATTGAATCAAGTAACCACCAATCTCTGATAATCTGTTGACCCCTTGATCACAATAATTCAAGAACCTCACGCGGATTGTATGAATGCCATAAGAATCAAATTTTGATAAGTTTGGAATTGTTCAATGAAGAACAAAGAATTGAAAGCAAATATTGCTCAAAAATAATCTCTCAATTGATAATAATTTATGTTATTATACAATGTAAAATAATGAGTTCTATATATAAAAAAAACCCCATAAAACCTAGTTAAAATGGAATAAAAGTCTAAAAGATTACAAATATATTAAAAAAGATAGATTAGGAAAACTCGCAAAATGGAAAAATCCTATCTCTAAACTATATTATGCGGTTGCATAGTATGTTTCTATACAGTCACATAGAAGACTAAAAATATGCTTCGTTGTTTTCTGTAGATGGGCATGTGACCACATGCCTCTAGTAACTATATGGTTGCATAGTTCATCCGTTCGGGTCCGTCGTTCGCTATTTAAATCACATTGAACCAACTTGTTTCAGCTCCCTAGACCAACAGGAAATTTGTTCCTTTGCTCGTGAAGATCGACGTTTAATCCATTATAGCTTGAACAAGCAATCCAATCGTTTCTTTGACCCTCTTTGCACACGATCGTGTCATCGAACGTTCTTCGACAATCAATGGATAACGGACTTGTATTCATTGCAGTCGTTCCAGACGCAGTTGCATAGTTCATTTGTCCAGACCCTTGTATGCTTGCTATGCATAGTGCTTATTTTTCTTTTCAATTTGCATTCTTACCTTCTCATGAAGTGACTTCACCAGTTCGACCTTCTTCTTTACATTTAAACTACCTCGTTCATTAGCATAAAGGAATTAAAATCCAAAGGTGTTAGTGGATTAAAATTGTAACGCCCTGAAAATTTTAGAATAAAAGTGTATGCTATATTTTATATTTTGAAAATTGAGGACTAAAATGGAATAGTTTTTAAATTCATATTTTACTTGGGCTTTAAGTATCGATAGAACGAGATTTTATATATCGATGTTGGGCTCGTTATGTAGCACATATTAAATAAAGTACATTGGACTCGAGAAATAATTATTCCAAACAAGTTATGTCCATGTTTTTGAGGCTAAAAGATATTGTCTAAATTTATAATAAATTATTCATTTTAAGACTTTCCATTCCCATGTGAGCTATATTGTTGAAAAGAAGAGAGAAATTTATTTCCCAATTGGTCATGATTTGATGTTGATAGATGAGGAAGTTTCATTTTTAAAATAATTTATTTACCTTGATTTGGGAGAGTGACAAGAATTGTCAATTATTATAAATTTAATATTATTTCATTACATTGATTTTGGGAATTTATATATCACGTATAGATCCGTGTAGATTGAATATAGCTAGAATAAAGGAATCTTCTCTCTTTTATGGTAGGAATGATATAAAAATATTATAGTATTGTCAGCATCTTGGAAATACACGAAAATCATATCTTGTACCCCCATTACATCAACTGTATTTGATTGAGATTGGTAATTTCCTTGTTTGAGTTAAAATCAATTGGTTGACCTGTGTGTAACTAGACGGAAAATAAGTAAATTATGGAAAAACGTGCGACTTTATTATGTCATATAAATATGATAGATGGTACAAACGTGGATAAGCTTTGTCTACCATAATAAGTGTTTCACGTTAGGAATAAGAGAGTTGTGATATATTTTCTTGAACAAAAAGAAGAAGAAGAAGAAGAAGAAGAAGAAGAAGAAGTATTGAACGGGAATCTACTGTCTTTCTTTCAAGAAAACTCTTTTCAATAATTAGGGTAGGATTGCAAGGTGCAAGTGGTTAGTCCCGTTTAATTTATTTCTTCATGTTGATAAATGTTATACTCATGAAAGTTATGATATGATATGATATGATATGAAATGGCTATCCGGTACCAAAGATATGATATGATATGAGCTCTTACAGAAATCTAAAGATATGATATGACGATATGATATTTTGATGCATGATTGAATATTTTATTCGAAATCGCACCATTAATCGTGTCCTACTGAGTATTCTTTATACTCATCCCTTTTCCCTATCTCACAGGTTAGTACGGGTCGTGTTGGAGTGCGGCGGCTCGATGGTGTGGTTGTGCCTCGTTTCATGGGATAAAACTCTATAATCTAGCACGTAACTTTATTTCTATTTAATATTATTGCAATAGACACTTAAGTTTTAATTATTTGGACAAGTTCGCTAAAAATTCATGTTTTCTAGGATATTAACATTCCCATCTCTTTAAATGTTTAAATTGCACTTTGAATTTCAATTAAGATTTATGATATTTGGTGTAAATCCCATCTTACCTTTCTACCATTTTAAAACTATTGAATGCTGAAATGGACAAGTGGCTGCATAAACGTCAACAATTATTTTATTTTTTTTATGGTCGCTTATCATTAAAAGATTTAAATTCAATGATTGAATACATGTATGGTGCTGTACACTTTTATTAAAAAAACCAGAAAGTATGCATGGGGCTACATACTTCAATTAAAATTAGGCATGTATGTTTGTGGTTGCGTCAATTGTATAAAAGGGATGAAAGGAATATATGTATTAAAGCTTTTACTCTTTCACTTGACACTATTTTATTTCGGGATAACATTATTATAAACCCATTTATTTTTAAAGTTTGTTTGGTAGGGACTTAAATTTTAAAGAAAAAATAAAATTGGGACGTTACAGAAACCATATACAATTTCAAATGGCGAACATGAAGAAGTATTAGTTTGGCCCTATTATATGCAAATACAATGAATGGTAAGCACTCTTCCCAACTCTTCATTTTTTTTATTAACTATAGCCTGAAGCAATTGAATCATGGTCCTATTAACTACCTCAATTTGACTATCGGTTTGTTGTGACAAGTTGTAAAGAACACTAATTTCGTGCATAAATTATTCCACAAAACCCTCCAAAAGTTACTAAGGAATTTGATGTCCCTATCGATACAATGCTCCTAGAAATCCTATGAAATCGTACTACTTCCTTAAAGAATAGATCCGCTATATTGGTGGCATCATCAGTTTTATGATATGGAATGAAATGTGCCATTTTACTAAATCTATCTACCACCAAATATATCGAATCTCGTCCTTTCTTAATCCTAGGTAAACCTAATACAATATCCATAGAAATATCAACCCAACGCTCATTACAAACAGGTCGTATATACAATCCTTGAGGTAAAACCTTAGACTTAGTCTTTTTACAAGTGATGCAGCTACTACAAGCTTAATTAACATCAATTTTCATCCTAGGCAAATAAAAATGTTCACATAACATCTCTAAGGTCTTCTTAACCCCCAGTATGTGCTTTTCTTATTAATAATTCTCTCATTGAACAATTAGGAACACGCAATTTATTTTTCAAAATAGATAACATTATGCTTAAACAACGTATCCGCAGCCCTTTTATCACATGACTCGTATATGTTAGAAAAATTCGAGTAATTAGCATACATGTCCTCAACATATTCAAATTCAAGCAATTTGGCATTTAAGGAAGTTGAAAGCACATACCTTTTTGACATACCCGCTACCACATTTTTTTTCACCTTTTTTTGTACCGAATAACATATGGAAATATCTCAATGAACTCCATCCATCTTGCATGCCTCTTCTTTAGCTTACCTTGACCTCTAAAATTTTTCAAGGACTCATAGTCGGTGTGAATCACGAACTCCTTTTGCCATAAGTAGTGCTGTCGTGTCTCCAAACCTCGAACAAGTGTATACAACTCCTTCTCATGTGTAGGATAATTAAGAGCTGCCATACTAGCTTTTTATTGAAGTAAGCTATTGATTTGTTTATCCTGCATTAAAATAGCTTTAAATCTTATCTTTGAGGCATCACATTCAATCTCAAAAGTTCTTGCTCTATGCCATAGTGATATCCTACACTTTTCTTTACGATTTTCATGAATGATGTGGCAATTGTACTCAAGTCTTTAATAAAACGCCTATAGAAACTAGCCAAATCATGAAAGCTTTTTACCTCAGATAAGGTGTTGGCCATTCCTTAATATCCTTGATTTTCTCCTCATCTATTTTTATCCCTTTTGCACTAATCACATACCCAAGAAAGACAACTTTTTTCATGCAAAATGTACATTTTTTGAAGTTGTCATAAATTTGTTCTTCTCTTAAGACCACAACTACACATCGTAAATGTCTTATATGCTCATTTAAGTCCTTACTATGAATCAAGATATAATCAAAGTAAACCACTACGAATTTACCTATATTCGTAAAACATGATTTATTAATCATATAAATGTACTAAGTGCATTAGTAAGTCGAAATGGCATAATAACCACTCATACAATCCATATTTAGTTTTAAAAGCGATTTTCCATTTGTCTCCTTCCTCGTCCTAATTTGATGATAGCCACATTTAGGATCAATTTTACTAAAAATGTATGCGCCCTGCAATCCACAAACATTCTCCAAGTTCGATATTTCTTTGGAACTAGCAGTATTCGCATGGCGCATGGACTGATACTTTCCCTCACATATCCTTTGTTCATCAATTCCTCCACTTGTTGTTGAAGTTCCTTGGTTTCCTCGGGATTACTTTGATAACCCAATACGAAGTCAATTTATGTTTGATGCCTCGAATAGGTGATAACCCTCTAGGCATGCCCTCCGAGAACCTGTCATTAAATTCCTGCAACAAAGAAGTAGCCAAACTAGAGAGGGATATGTTAGATTCCTCAAGATTGAGGAGTAACTCTCTATAGACCAACAAGATCACTATTGCCTCTTCAACTCACTCTCTTTTGCAAAGAAATTCACTCTCGACTTTTCTCTTCTCTCAAAAGACTCTTTCTTTTCGCTCTTGTGGCTCTACTCTTTTTCTCACTACTGGACACCTCACTATTTTCTCTCTTGCTCTCCATCTCTCTCAATCTTCTCTCTTCCTCATCTTTCAATTTGATTTGATCCTCACACAAGGTGTTAATGGCGCAAGGGTAATAGATTTCTCGTCCTTGATAAAACTATACTTATTTTTGTAACCATCATGTATTACCTTTCTATCATATTGCCATGGTCTACCTAACACAAATGTGCCCTTCGTAGGAACTATGTCACACATCACTTCAGCTCGATCACTACCAATTGAGAAACTGACCAACACCCTCTTATTCACCTTAACCTCTCCACATTAATTCAACCGTTGTAGCCGATAAGGTTTAGGATGTTTTAGCATGGTTAACCCCAATTTTTCAACAAATTGTATTGCTACATTAGTACAACAGCAATGTGCCCTGACCACAAACTCCTAAAGTACTTGATGTCTCGGCTCCTAGATGGCTGAGATTCAATTTTGGGTGTGACCTTACTAGCACTTTCCTCTTTCCCTTTCGGTGGTTCAGCTTTGCTCTTTGAAACAGCCTCGTCGTCCTTGTTACCATCCCACTTTGGTTCCTAAGAAGGATTAGAACCCAATGGATACCAAGCTGTCCTCTTCCTCTTCAATTGCCTCTCCACTTTAGTAGCCACATGTAGTCTGTCCTCCAACTCCACATAATGTTGCAACTCCAATACATTAGCTATTTTCCTATTCAAACCATTCAAAAATTGATCCATATTCGCCTTCCTTTCCTCTTCAATATTCGCTCTAATCATCAATATCTCTACCTTCTTATGATAGTCCTTCGTACTCCTAGATCCTTGGTAGAGTCTTTGTAGTTTTTGATGAAGTTTCCTAGTAGTGACTAGGCATGAACCTCTTCCTCATGATAACCTTCAACTCTTTCCATGTATTAATTGGCCTATCACAATTCCTCCTCCTAGATGTCACTACTAGATCGCACCAGGTAATAGCATAATCGGTGAACTCAAGTGTTGCAATCTTTACCTTCTTTCTTTCTAGTAATTGTGAGAATCAAATATCAATTCTATTTTATTTTCCCACCCCAAGTACGCCTTCGGATCACTCCTTCCTTTGAATGACGAAATTGTCATTTTGATAGCTCATACTCCCATCAACTCCATCTCCCATAGGTTCTCTTCCCCTTCTTTCACGCCTAACTCCTTTATCACATATTCTCCGTATCTTGGCATCCGTTATTGCATCTTAATTCATACCACTGCCCACTTCATAATCACTATGATTTTCCACCCTAGGTTTCCATCTACATTGCCTCCTTGCATTAGGGACTACACTACGTAAATTGGCAGGCAATGGGTCTTGCCTTTCCATCCACGACTCTTGTTTATCCAACCTATGCCTCATATCTTCAAAAACCTTTTAAATCACTGTATCACCTCTTCTGACATGTTGACTTGATTGTTGTTCTTGTTGGTTGTTGTTTTACCCTTTTTCACCGAAGTGCTTCAAAGAACTAACCCAGCTCAACAAATTCTTATTCACAAATAGTTCAAGCTAGGAGGTGAGTGAAATTTATAATTTAGAAGACTTAAGAAAGAAAGAAAAGAATTGTACACTTTTAAATGGAAACTTTTAATTCAAGAAGGCAGTTCTTGAATTTTGGGTTGGACAAGACTGAAATATATGTGAATATGTATACAAATATACTTTTTTTGACTCAAAAATAGGTGATATTAAATGCTCCTGGTAATTTTTGAATTGTTTTTTACATGGAAATTCAACCATGAAACCAGCACAGCAAATGAAAATTGATTTGGATGATATTAAATGAGAGCAATAACAACTTTTGAAATTTTTTGAAACTTTCATGGATTAAAGACAAAGAACACGAAGAAAAGTTTCACAAACACTCAACAAAGGAAAGAAATGATATAACTTTGATTTTTGGAGCCTAACTCAAATACCAACTGATGCTAACCCACGTAGCAATTGAAGTTATGAAGCCCATGTGAGATTTATTTCAAACCCAAGAAAGCTAATAAACCAAAAGTTTTGAATTTGATTAAAAAATATTGAACCAGGTAACCAACAATTATCGCGACAATCTGTTGACCTCTTGATCACAATAATTCGAGAACTTTTCCTGGATTGTTTGAACACCAAAAGAATCAAATCTTGATAATTTCGGAATTGTTCAATGAAGAACAAATAATTGAAAACAAATATGCTAACAAAATGATCTCTCAATTGATAGTAATGAATGTTGTTTTACAATGTAAATAATGAGTCCTGTGTATATAGGAAACCTATAAAACCTAGTTAAACACATAACAAAAGTCTAAAAGATTACAAAGATATAAAAAAAAATAGAATTCTGACATGATTCGGAAAACTCACAAAAAAAAAAGGAAAAATCCCGTCTCTAACTATACTATGCGACCACATAGTATGTTTCTTTGTGGTCATGTAGAAGACTAAAAATATGTTCCGCTATTCTCTATAGATAGGCATGAGACCGCATGCATCTGGCAACTATGCGGTGGCATAGTTCATCCGTCTCGGTCCGTCTCCACTGAACCAACTCGTTTTGGTTCCCGAGACCAACATGAAACTTGTTCCTTTGTTGACAAGATCGACGTTTCATCCATTGTAGCTTGAATGAGTAATTACATTGCTTCTTTGACCTTCTTTGCTCGCGATTGAGTCATCGACCTTTCTTCGACAATCAACGGATCCTTGCCTAGACTTGTATTCATTGCCTTCGTTCCGTGGATCACATCAAGCACAACTGCCAAATTTTAAGGGCCGCACTGATGGGAAGAACAAGCAACAGTTTGGGCATGCAAAAAAGTGCAATTGGGAAGATAAAACGAGCAAAATGACAACAGAACTATGCTAAGGGCCCAATTCAAAGTGATAATAAGAGCTATCCACTTTTGCAACAAATGCAAGAAACAACATTTGGGGTTTGTCTCCTAGGGATGTTCACATATTTCTAGTATGGAGAAACAAGGGCACATGACTGGGTCTTACCTTCAGATCCAACAAAAATAGGGAAGCACACATTAGAGGCTCCTAATATGCACCCAAGCGACAAGCAAGAATCTTTGCATTGACTGAACGAGAAGAGGACCAAGATTGTAATATTTTGGTTGGTAACATTTTAATATCCAACTTACATGCTTATGTATCAATCTATTCTAGTGCCACTCACTCCTTTAAATCCATTAAATTTGTACAAAAACTAGATGTGAATATTATACCTACACATTCCCTTTAGAAGTGTCTATTCCCTCATGAAGGATGCTGAATGCAGATAATATAGTTAAGGCAACAATGATAGAAATCAAGGTAGGTCTTTAGAGATGGAACTTTATAGACTAGATATGTGTGATTTTGACGTAATTCTTGGGATGGACTGGTTATCCAAGAATCAATAATAATTAATTGTTTCGAGAAGGAGGTGGTCTTTCAAATACTAGGAGAAGAAAATTTTCGATTATTGGTGACTAAGATTCGATCCTTACCCCCGCTTTGTGTTTGCATTACAGGCACAACAGAAATTTCAATTAGGAGGTAATGTGGGTTTCCTTATGTCAACAATAGATAAGAGATGAGATAAGGAATTGATAGTCAGTGAAATTAGAGTGGTACAAGAATTCCCAGAAGTTTTTCTAGATGATTTACCTAGCATGTCTTCGGAACGAGAAGTGACGTTCACTATCAATCTCACCCTTGAGGCTCCACCTATTTTAAGGCCGTTTATAGAATATTACCAAGAGAGATACTAATAGAAGAACTATTAGGGCCTGTTTGATAGGTTAGAATTTCCACCATTTTGGCATGTTTGATAGCCAAAATTTCCTCGATAACCTTTTCCATCTTTTCCCCCACACGTGCAATTACCATGAATTGGTGGTAAAAGGTGAGAATTGTTTTCCAGCTTTATTTATTTATTTTCAGCAATGGGAACAAATTTTATCCACCATCGTAAAAAATTATATCCTTTAATTGACTTTTTCATGAAAAACAAAGCCAACCGAATATCAAAAGATCCAAAATTTTGACATTTCCCAGGTGAAAAATTATATCAATCAAACACATTTAATTGACAAATCATAGGAAAACAAGTTCTAGGGAATTCAATTCCCTATAATTCATTTTCTTTCCACCCAAATTTTATTCTTGCAATCAAGCGGATTCATTCAACCCAATGATCACCATGGAGAATGCCAGTGCTTTATGTCAAAAAGAAGAATGGATCAGTGAGGATATGCATCAACTATCGAGAACTAAACAAGATTAATATCAAGAACAAGTATCCTCTTCCCATAATTCACTTTTTTGACCAACTTCAAGTTGCAGTGGTACTTTCCAAGATCAATCTACTATCTGGATAACAACTAAGGATCAGGACAAGTGATAGCTCCAAGACAGCTTTTAGGACTTGATATGGCCATTAGGAGTTCCTAGTTGACAAATGTTCTTGGAGTATTCATGGACTCGATGGACCGCGTCTTCCATGATTTTCTTTATCGATTTGTTATCATATTTATTGATGACATCCTAATCCGTTCAAGGAGCGAACAAAAGCTTGAGGAACATCTCAAGATTGTGTCTGAAATCTTGAAGGAGAAATTGTATGCAAAATTTAGGAAATGTGAATTTTGGTTGGAACGAGCAATATTCCTCGGTATTTCATTATAGCTAGAGGAATAGAGGTATCAAGCAAAGCAAAGGCAATTTTGAATTGGACAGGGCTAACTAGTATCGGTAAAATTTGTAGTTTTCAAAGTTTAGTTGGATATTACAGGCGGTTCATCAAAGGTTCTTAAATTTGGACCACTGATGCAGTTAACTCGTAAGAGTACGAGATTTGACTAGACCAAAAATTGTGAACGTAGCTTGGAAGAGTTAAAAAAAAAAAAAGAAATTGGTAGAAGGTTTTGTATTTTTAGTGATGCACATGGCTCGGAACGCGTCTTGATGCAACAAGGTAAGGTGATCACTTGCACATTGAGACAACTGAAACCATATGAGCAGAATTACACTAAGCACTACTTAGAGTTGGCTGCAATCATTCATGTCCTAAAAATTATAGATACTACTTATATGGGTGCAAATGTGACGGTTATATAGACTACAAAAGCCTCAATTATATTTCACTAAAAAAGAGTTAAACATGAGACAAAGAAGATGGGTTGAACTAGTAAAAGATTATGATTGTGAGATCCACTATCACCCAATCAAAGTGAACATGGTAGATGATGCCTTGAGTAGAAAGACAACAGGTCAAGTGGTGATTTTGACTACATAGAAGCCTTTATGGATGGAGTTTGAGAGATTAAGTCTCGAGATTGCCACAACTAAACCTGGTACCATAGCTCGGATGAACGCATTATCAATCTGATTATCATTCCATGACAGGATTAAAAGTCATTAGAAAGGTGACCAATACTTGGAATTTATTAAAGCTGAGATAAAAAAAGAGAAAACGGAAAGATGTTACCATATCTAATGATAAAATATTGTATCATCAAAGACGATTCTGCCTACCAAACTTTGAGGAACTGGAGAACAAAATATTAGAGTAGGCTCACTCTACTCCATATTTGGTGAGTCTAGGAGTACCAAGATGTACCGGGACCTGAAAATGATATTTTGGTAAAGAGGAGTGTAGAAGGATATAACCGAGTATGATGAAAGGTGTTTGATATGCTAGTAAGTGAAGGCTAAACACCAATGACCATCAGGGTTACGTAGCCATTAGATGTTCCAAAATGAAAATGGGAACATGTGACTATGGACTTTATTGTAGGTTGTTGAAATCAGTAAAATGGTGAAGAAGCACGGTGTACCAGTTTCAATTGTGTCAAATAGAAGCCCAAGTTTCACATCGAACTTTTGAAAGAGTTTACATTGGGCTATCGAAAAAAAAAAAATTTAGTACAACTTTCCACCATCAAACATATTGTCAATCTAAATGGAGAATTCAAACATTAAAGCATATGCTTCAATCATGTGCCTTAGAGATTGATGGACATTGGGAGAACATCTATCTTTAATTGAGTTTGATTATAACAACAGTTATCACACTTCTATCGACATGGCACCCTATGAAGCATTTTATGGGAGGAAATGCAGCTGGGACAAGATTGGCAAGCTTATGATTTTAGGTCCAGATATTATAGAACAGACCATAACAGTATTAAAACAGCTCAAGGCAAATAGAAAAGCTATCTAGATAAGAGGAGAAAAGACATGGAATTTCTTGAAGATGACAAAGTATTTCTCAAAGTGGCTCCTATGAAGATGACAAAGTATTTCTCAAAGTGGCTCCTATGAAGGAAAAGTTGTGACCAAGATTTATTAGCCCGTTCGAAATCTTGAGGCGCGTTGGAAACGTAGCATATTCGTTGGCCTTTCCCCTTGAACTCTCAACAATAGTACATGATGTATTTCACATGTCCATGCTCAGGAAGTACATTTCCTAATTCGAGCCATATTGTGAATCATTTGTCAATTGAGCTACAAAGCAGTTTGATTTATACTGGTTGAAATTATCAATCTGAAATTTCAAGTGCTTAGAAGCAAGGTTATCCCTTTAGTAAAAGTACGATGGCGTAATTACTCAAATGAAGAATACCCACAACTCTTCGGGGGCATTCTAAGGTATTTCAGGGAAGAAATTTATTTTAAGTGGGTAGGTTGTAACATCTTGAATTTCTACAACTAGTTGTTTGATTTATATTTAGAACCTAAGTATGCTATTACTAAATTCTAATTATCTTATTTTTTATTAACATAGTCTAATGAGCTTCTTGGTTATTTGGACAATAGTTTGAGGACCTAAGTGGAAAGTTAATTTGGAAGTTAGATGAAATCATGCGGAAAACATATGTAAATTGTAATATCCCAAAATTTTATAGTGTAAAATTATTTAGTGGCAAGGATTTTGACCTAACCATATTTGATAATATTGAAATGTTGAGGGAGTAAAGTGAAATAGTATTAAACTCAATTTTATTTTGACCAAATAATTACATTTTGATAGAGCGAGTATAAGTACATCGATGTTGGATTCATTGTGCAGATTGTAATTAATTATGAGCCTTTGATTCAAGAAAACGTTGTTTTGGATAAAACCATATCAGGATAAATCTAATTAAAAAAATAATGAGATTAAATGACATTTAAAGGAATTTGAAATATAATCTAAAATTCATTTTCCTCCGTTTTAGCCTAACCACTTGTGTTATGATTATGAGTTTAATTAGGATAAATGTTAATTGACATTTTAATTTGATAATGTTTAATAGTAATATAATTCTATTATTTAAAATCAATTCTTATATACAAATTCTTTGTATTACACAATTTTTCAATTCTAGTTGCATACAAATTTAATTAAGAATTTTAATTATAAATACGGCAAGAATTCTCATTATTTCACCACAAGGGGGGGGGGAGAGAGGGAGAGAGAGGGAGGGAGGGAGGGAGAGAGAGAGAGAGAGAGAGAGAGAGAGTATAAAAATAATAGGAGGATTTTTACGTGCAAGATTTTATTCTTTTCAACCTTTTAAAATCAAGGTAAGATAATATGTGCAAATGGTTTGTTTCCGAATACTTCATAAGAGAAAGTAGTACCAAGTGTTTAAATTGATTGTTATATAATTGTGTATGAAAATGACACGTATCTTATTGGATTTTTTAAATACTCACTCTTACAATAATTTTACAGATTAGTTCAGATCAATTAAGAGCCTGTTTGGGAGTGATTTTGAGAATTGATTTTTTGATCGTTAGGAGAAAAGTGGGGTCCATCTATGAGAGAAGAAGTCAAATATGACGGCTAGAATAGTGAAATAACGGTCAAAAAATCAATTTTTTGGGTGATAAAATCAAGCCCAAACAGGCCCTAAATTCGTGACAGGGTGATGATGTGAGCTGCCCACGATTGAAGAAAAATAAACACTAAGCCCCGTTTGGCCCCCATTTTGGGGAAATGAAAATGGGTGGAATAATATTTTTATCAAAAATGAATGGCTGAAAAAGAAGGAAGAATTTTCGATTTACGTGTAATATTATTTTATGGAAGATTGTGTGGTTGAAAATTGGAGAGAGAAAAATAAAATATAATAGAATTGAAATTAATGGGGACCAAACAAGGGCTAAGTTTCTCTGTCTTTCAATTTATTAGTTTAGTTTGTTCAGAGACATGTTTTTTTGTCATTACGCATATTAATAAAGAAATGTAAGTTTTTGGTAACACTTATAGTTTGGTATCAGGGCCAGATTTTACTTTTCTGTAGACTCATATAAATTCTAAAGTTTAAAAAAAAATAAAGGAAAAGAAAAGAAAAGAGGGAGTGTTCACGTGAACAGTGGGAAAAAATGGATTTCATAATTATTTTTTATTTTATCTTATAAACATTTGTTTAATTTTTTTTATTTTTTTGAATGGTGGTAGTTTAGACTTTAAATTATTTCACATATAATAAATATTTATGTGTTTAAGCCTTGGGTTATGTTTTAAAAATTTATCAACTAGAAATTTCATATTGATTTCACATATCACTTATTGTTTGAGTTTTCTTGATTTGCATATTCCTAAGATCTAAAGGCTTTATCCAAAAGATTTAAACTATCTAAAAAGAGCTTGGAATTTAAGAGGATCCGCTTGTGCTCCCCCTCCTCATTTGGAATTCTGCCTTTTGGTTGAGCATTATCCAAATCAATAAGAGGAAAAATGATATTTTACACCATTCAAGATTTAAGAATTTATTATTATTATTATTATTATTATTATTATTATTATTATTATTATTATTATTATTATTATTTTTAGAAACTTCTATATTGAGAAAATCCTAGTTTAGGAAATTTCTGAAAAACTAAAAAAAAAAGTGTTTTTCATAAACTAATAGGGATTTATGGGCAATGTAAAATTTTTAAAATCTTAACTATGTAATGATATGATGAATCTTTGGCATGCAACACTCACTATTCGAGCACTCTCCAATTGATCAAAGGTATGAAATGAAAATGTTATTTTTTTAGCATAATTACGAGTCATCTTGTTTCAGGTTATAAAATGTATAAGCATGTTTACCTTGCATAAATGATTAGTTTAAAATCTTTCACATTTTATATGAATATTGTTGACCTCGATATTTGGACCCTCCACGTGGCCAACAGATGGCTACTCTACGTAATCCTCCGTGCGTACAACAACGCATGGTCAGAAGCACACGGTCGGGACCAGCGGTGGTGGTGGCGGTCGTATACACTCCGACAGTTAAGTCAGCATTGGGTGGTCGAAACAGTGCTCTAGTGGTGCAAGAGAGTGGGGAGGAGAATATATGTTTCTTAGGATGGAGAGCTAAGTTTTAAGAACTTTCATTACTTTTGTCTCTTGCCAAACCTTGGATATTTATAGGTATAGAGCACCGTTGGATGTGGGACATGGTGTGAGGCGTCTACTCATAGGCGTCACTCAGTTGCGTCTAGCGTGGACGGGCAATTAGTTCTCCTGAGTTGAGTTGACATAAAGTCAATGTGTCATGTCAACTAGATCTATGGAGACGTCACGTCAAGATCCTGACAGATATCTTTCTGACAATGGCGACGGAGGGATCTGTTAAGAGAGCTCCTCGAGCCCTTCAACGCTTCGACATTGAGGGACACTTCGGTTGCTTCATTGGGTCTATCACCTTACAGCGCGTCATGTTGAGGTCGTGAGGAATTGGCATTGCTCCGGAACCACTTCGAGTGGACGTGTGGAGTTTCGGAGAGTGATGTGACTTTTTGTCGAAGTGGTTTTAGTGCCGAAGTGGAAGTGGCTTGGTAAGGGGCATAACAATGGTACCTCCCAAATTCAGGCATGGATATTCATATCATGGGTAGACTTGTTTTCTTGACTATGTATGTTGGCCTTGGAGTAAGTACTGTGGATTCTGGTGAGGTGCTGGCGTAAAAGGGTGAAGTGAGTAGATGTGACGAACACCTGTTGGTTGAGGCGAGGTGGGGTGCCTTCTTTGTCGATCATTCGTTGTTTAGTGACGAGCTTTCAGTGTCTCGCTGAGTTGTAGAGGTGATTTCGGTAGGGGAATAGCACATTCGCCACTGATGTTCCGACCCAAATGGGACGACACGTTAGGGGAAGGCACTTTGTAAAGCTTGAGGGAACGTGCGACCGAGACGGTGACCCCAGTGTCAGTGGCACCGAAGCTTATAAAGCTAGGTAAAGAGCTCATCTTCCAACCGTGCCCTGACCCGAAGGGGATGACGCTTTAGGAGATGGATTAGGCCTTGTGAAGCTGAGAAAACACACGATCGAGGCGGTGATCGACAGGGGACTCCACGTCAGTGGCGGCAAGGCTTGTAAAGCAAGGTAAAGAGCTCGTCTGCCACCAGTATACTGACCCACAGGGGATGACGTGTTGAGAGATGGCTAACGCCTATCAAAGCTGATGAGTCGTGCGGTCGAGGTGGTGACCCACAGAGGACTCCGCGTCAATGGCGTCGAAGCTTTGTAAAGCGAGGTGAAGAGCTCATCTATCACTGGTGTGCTGACCCACAGGGGACGACGTGTTGGGAGATGGCTAATGCCTTTCAAAGCTGAGTTGGTGATCGAGGCAGTGACCCACAGTGGACGACGCGTTGGGAGATGGCTAACGCCTTTCAAAGCTGAGGAGTCGTGTGACCGAGGTGGTGACCCACAGGGGACTCCGCGTTAGTGGCACTGAAGCTTTGTAAAGCTAGGTGAAGAGCTCATCTGCCACTGGTGCACTGACTTACAAGGGACAACGCTTTGGGAGATGGCTAATACCTTTCAAAGTCGAGTCGGTGATTGAGGTGGTGACCCACGGGGACTCCGCGTCAGTGGTGCTGAGGCTTGTAAAGCTAGGTGAAGAGCTCTTCAACCTCATGTGCGCTGACCCACAAGGGACGACGCATTGGGAGATGGCTAACGCCTTTCAAAGCTGAGGAGTCGTGCGATCGAGTCGGTAACCCACAGGGGACTCCATGTCAGTGACGCCGAAGCTTTGTAAAGCTAGGTAAAGAGCTCATTTGCCACCGGTGTGCTAACCCATAGGGGACGACGCTTCTGGAGATTGCTCAAAGATTAACTATTTGTTATTCTTGCAAATACTCTTCCTCGGTGTGAGCTTTCTACTGAGGAGTTCGACATAATCTGTATCGTTTATCAGCTTTCTCTGAGGAGGATGTCTTTTAACTCATCAGGAAGAACATTCACTTTGTTATGCACGAACTGATTGCCTCCCAAGGTAACTATCTGGAGTGCATCTATTGTAATTTGTTTTCGAACTCATTGTACTTTGTGCTAATCCATTTTGTTTTACTATAGACAATTTTAACAAGAAGAGGCCGGTGAGGCAGACTTCAAAACTATCCAGTGGATGATGGCCAAGGCAAGGGCCCTAAAGACCTCCTCCTCTGCTTATAAGAAGCAAACGGAGAACCTAGTGGCTGTGAGCAAGCAGCTCCAGCCTGCAGCAGAGGAGGAGGAGGAGGAGGATCCAGAGGCAGCTCTCCTAGGAAGGGGAAGAGGGCTGGCAGTTTGTCAAAGGGGCCCAACAGTGGTGAGGGTTGCTCTAATCCTTCGTCAAACAACAATCCCCACCGGGGTGGCAATAAAGGAGAGGATGGCGACCCTTGCTGCTACCCCGACTGCCCCTCGATTGTTGCCATCCCAGTCACACAAGTGTTGGGACAACAGAGGAGGAAGAGGGCTTGCCCGGAGAAGGAGGTGGACTTCCTACGCACCAATAAAGAGGAGCTAGTGAGGGAGTGTTAGAGGCCTTACCTCTTGAGACGGCGGCCGTTGCCCTGGTCCATAACAAGTATTAGACTGAGAAGTGGAAAGACCACATGGTCTCCTGCACAGTCGAAGACCTGGTGGCTGTCAACGGTGCTTGCATCGCCCGGGATATGAGCACGAGCGTTCATCTTCAGAGCTTAGTCAAGGACCTCGATGCTAGGAGGGAAGATCTGGCTAAGCACCTGGAGGAGACGATACACTACGAGGATGTGGTGCGAGCTGCCCGAGCAAAGGCGGAGGAGGCGAGGCAAGAAGTGGAGGCTCGGCTGGTGAGGTCCAATGCAGAGGTAGAGAGATTGAAGAAGGAGCTATATGAAGTGGAGTTCCAGGTGGCTGCTATGATAGGAGGGTTGATCATACTAATGAGCACCACCGGCTCGCCACTGAGGCTCTGGAGGCCTCCAACAAAGAGAAGGCCAAGCTGAGGCAACAAGCGGAGGCCCATGCCTAGGAGATCGAATCTCTGAAGGTCCAGGTAAAGGCGACAAGGGAGTCGATAGTGTAGAACTTCATCGATCACTTTGAAGAGCATCCACTGTAAGATGACTTTGCCAACTTCTGGGCCTTGTGGAACGCCTAGGCAATGTTGGATCGCCTAAGGGAGGTCCATCCTACTCTGGACTTAACTTCTTTGGAAGCGGAGTTCGGTGGGCCTACCGAAGGTCGATCTTACAGGGTCACCAAGGAAGCTGCTAAAGCCCCTCCAGAGGTCGAGCTGGAGGCCGGGACCAAAGTCCCCCGAGTAGAATAGCAATACATTGTAATGGCTTCAGCCCTCATTTTGTAATTTGTTTTGATATTAATGAAATCAAAGTTTTCCCAAGTGTTGTTGCTTCTTCTCACTTTACTTTTAAGTCGTACTGTTTCTATCTTGATGAGTAATGGACAAATAAGCATTAAGCATCACTTAACCCGAGTAACCAATTGATGACAAAGATTGACACATAAAATTCACAGAAGAACTGAGGCACCAATTGATTAACCCATATAACAAAATGGATGATTGAGTTGTTACAACATTATATTTAACTAAGGCAATTCTAGCACTTAGCAAGATAGGAATGTTACAATAGACTGAATAAAATGGAGATCGGATCAGAACATACACTTATTACTGATAGTATCTTCTTAAGTGTTTAATGTTCCACTGATGAGGTAGTGTCTTGCCTACCATGTCTTCTATTTCATAAGTACCGATCGGGACTCTTTGCGGATACGATAAGGACTTTCCTAGTTTGGTCCAAACACTCCAAACCCAGTTGGCTTTGATGATTGGAAGACCCTTTTGAGGACGAGGTCCCCCAGACGGAGAGTTTGGTTTTTGACCTTAGAGTTGTAATAACGGGTAATCTTTCTTTGATACTTTGCCAATTTTATTTGAGAGGAATCCCTCATTTCTTCAAGGAGGTGAAGTTCGTGCAGTTGGACTTCGTCGTTGTCGATCTTATTGAAATATATCTGACGATGGAAGGGGATACCCACCTCAACAGGACTCGTGACTTCAAATCTATAGGTCATGGAGAAAGGTGTCTCACCTGTTGCAGTTTGGCTGGTTGTTCGAATGGCCTAACATGGGGAAGTTCATCAACCCACACCCCTTTTGAGGCATCAAGCTTCTTTTTCAGGGTATGCTTAATGGTTTTGTTCACTGCCTCAACTTGCCCATTTGCTTGAGGGTGATGAGATGTTGAGAAGTCATTCCTTATGCTGAGTTCGTCACACAAGTCTCACATCTTTTTGTTTTCGAACTGCCTGCCATTATCATCTACTAGAGAGTGGAGAATGCCAAACCTGTAAATGATATTTTTCCAGACTAACTTTGTGGTGCTAGTGGTTCAGCTTCCTTTTCCTTTTGGTAGCGGGCAATGAAGTCTATTCTCCACTTGGCGATCGGCCACGGGCTTGTGACCACGAAGAGGCTTTGAGAAGGTTACCTTTGAATGTTTGAAAACAGTTGGCACTAGTCACATTTTTTAACAAACTGGCAAGAGTCCCTTTTCAGGGTCTGCAAGAAGTAGCCTTATCGAAGAACTTTGTGTGCCAGAGCTGTTCCTCCTGAGCGGTTATCGCAGACTTCATCATGGATTTCTCTGAGTATGTACATAGCTTCTTTCTTTCCCACGCATCAGAGAAGTGGAGAGGCAAAGCCCTTTTGTAGAGCACATCGTCTTGGAGAACAAAGTGAGCAGCCCTCCTTCTCAATTTCTTCGCCTCGTTTTTTGAGGTTGACAGTGATTGATCTTTGAGGTAGGCTGCGATGGGTTGCATCCAAAGTGGGGTGCCTTCAATCCATAGTGTCTCTTCGCCACCAGAGATGGAAGGTTTCGGCAGGCGCTCAACTAGGACAATTTTTAGCAATTCTGAATCCTTGCTGCTAGCCAACTTGGACAGGGCATCGGTGTGTGTATTTTCGAGGCGTGGAACTTGAACCAATTCGAATATCTTGAAGTGAGGGACCAGGTTCATAACCAATTTCAAACATACAGTCATGCCTCTGTCTTTCGCTGTAAACTTTTCGTTGACCTCACTTACCACAAGCTACGAGTTGCTACTTGCTAGGAGCCTCTTCACTTGCATTTCTTTCGCTAGTCTAAGGTCCACTAGGAGGGCTTCATATTCTACAGCGTTGTTTGAGACATTGAAGCTGAACCTGACTGTGCAGTTTAGCTTATGGCCCTTTGGACTTTCCAAAACAACTCCTGCTCCGGAACCAGTCTCTCCTGACGACAATCCACAAAGAGGTTCTATGTTGGGGACTTGGCTGGTTCCATTGTCTCTTCCATTTCTGGGGCTTTGGCAAACTCTACCACAAAATCTGTGAGGGCCTAGCCCTTGATGGCGCTCCGGGGTCGAAAAAGTAGGTCGAACTCACTGAGCTTGATTGCCCATTTTAGTAAACGGCCCAAAGTGTTTGTTCTTTGCAATACTTGTTTCAAGGGGAAGTTGGTGAGAACTTCAATTGAATGGGCCTGGAAGTATGGCCTCAGTTTCCTCGATGCTATAACTTGGGAGAGTACAAGTTTCTCCATATCTGGGTAGCGTGCCTCTGCTGGGAGCAGTGCCTTGCTAATATATATGCCAGTAGTTGATGCATGTTTTCCTCTCTAATAAGGACTGCACTGATAGCCTCGTTTGAGATTGCCAAGTACAGTAGCAGTGGCTCTCGTGGTTGAGGCTTGGATAGTAGAGGTACCTCTCCAAGGTGCTTCTCAGTGCTTGGAAGGTTCCTCACATTCCCTTGTCCATTGAAATATCTTTCCTTGCTTCAAGACTTTGAAGAAGGGTAGGCTCTTCTTAGTGGCCTTGGAAATGAAGCGATTGAGCACGGCTATTTGGCCATTGAGGCTTTGTACTTCTTTTGGCTTCTGAGGTGACCTCATTTCTAGTAGGGCCCTTATCTTTTTCGGATTCGCCTCGATTCCTCTTTTGTTCACAATATATCCTAAAAACTGACTCGAAGCTACCCTAAAGGTGCACTTGAGGGGGTTCAATTTCATTTTATACTTTCTAAGAATCCAAAAGGTCCGATCGATATGACTTATGTGTTCTTTCACCGGGAGGCTTTTACCTAGTATGTCATCCACGTAGATTTCCATAGTTTTGACAATGAGTTCAACAAACATCATGTTGACCAACCTTTAATATGTGGCTCCGACATTTTTCAATCGAAGGGCATCACCTTATAGCTGGATATGGCTCTTGATGCACTTGGAAGCCCTGATGACCTCGGGCCTACATGAAGAATTCACGCATTGCCACGTTCTGAGCAGTAATGTCCTTCATTCTAGTAGCTATTTAGGCCATGCCTTTAGTGAGCGCTGCTATCCTATTGCCTCGATGACGCCGATGATGGGGTCTCCGATGCGTGACATTGATTCTGATTACCTTTTCTTTAGAGGCATCCCCGTGCCCTTCAAAATTTGCATCTTCATTACTATAACTCATCTTGTCCACTCCTTTTTCAAGGGTGTTTAGAGATGGGATCGTAGATTGACTATTCTTTTCTCAAGAACGTGCCCTTTTCAGGGGTAAGTCAATGGTTTGCCGGTGGCTTTTTCCAGTGGAAAATGTGGCACTTTTGGAAGGGAAGTTTTCCACAGATGGTACCAATCTGTTGACCTCGATATTTGGACCCTCTATATGGCCAACGGGTAGCTACTCCACGTAATCCTCCCTACGCACAACAATGCATGGTCAGAAGCACACGAACAGGACTGGTGGTGGTGGCGGCTACATACACTCCGACGGTCAAGTCAGCGTTGGGTGGTTGGAATAGTGCTCTAGTGGTGCAAGAGAGTGGGGAGGAGAATATATGTTTCTTGATATGGAGAGCTAAGTTATAAGAACTTTCATTACCTTTGTCTCTTGTCAAACCTTGGATATTTATAGGTGTAGAGCACCGTTGGATATGGGACACGTGTATACATTTGACGGTGTGAGGCGTCTGCTCATAGGCGTCACTCAGTCGCGTCTAGCGTGGGCGGACAATTAGTTCTTCTGAGTTGAATTGATATAAAGTCGATGTGTCATGTCAGCTAGATCTATGGAAACGTCATGTCAAGATCCTGACAAATATCTTTCTGACAGTGGCGGCAAAGGGATCTGTTAAGGGAGTGCTTCGAGCCCTTCAATGCTTCGACGTTGAGGGACACTTCGGTTGCTTCATTGGGTCTATTCACCTTGCAGCACGTCATGTTGAGGTCGTCAAAAATTGACATTGCTTTGGAACCACTTCGGGTAGACGCGTGGAGCTTTAGAGAGTGATGTGGCTTTAGGTCGAAGTGGTTTTAGTGCCGAAGTGGAAGTGGCTTGGTTAGGAGCGTAACAAATATTATTCATGCGAGCATGGAATGAAATAGATTGTCATTAAAAGATTAAGCATAATTGGATTTAGAAGTGTCAGACATAATTAGCGGTTTGCAAATGCACGGAGCGGTTATATATTTACAAATTTCGTGGACAAAATACATTTTAAGGAGGGGAGTTTGTAATATCACAAAATTTTATAGTATATGATTATTTAGTGGTAATGATTTTGACCTAAGCATATTTTGATAATATTGAAATGTTGAGGGACTAAAGTGAAATAGTATTAAGTTCAATTTTGTTTTGACCTAGTAATTACATGTTGATAGAGCAAGCATAAGTATATTGATATTGGATCATTGTGTATGTTATGATTAATTGGAGCCTTTGATTCAAGATTTTATTTTATTTATTATTATTATTATTTTTTTGGGATAAAATCATATTAGGATAAACTCGATTAAAAAAGTATGAGGTTAAATGAAATTTAAAGGAATTTGAAATATATTCTAAATCCATTTTTCTCATTTTGAGCCTAACCACTTGCATTGATACTTGTGAGTTTGATTAGGATAAATGTTCACTGGAATTTTAATTTGATTTTGATAATGGTAATCCTTTTTTGTGATTTCGATAGAGTTTAGAGAGAGAGAGAGAGAGAGAGAGAGAGAGAGAGAGAGAGAGAGAGAGAGAGAGAGGAAAAGTATAAAAAAATAATAGGAGGATTTTTATGTGTAAGATTTTATTCTTTTCAAAATTTCAAAACCAAGGTAATATAATTATGTGCAAGTTGTTAGCTACCGTGTACCTTTATGTACTCGCTTGGTCACCAATATACTGATCCATAGGAGAAGAGAGATATGAAGTGTTTAAATTGATTGTTATATAATTGTGTATGAAAACATCACGTATCTTAATGAGTGTTTTTAAATACTCTCTCTAGCAATAATTTTAGGGAAAATTGCAGTAGCGATCCCTAACCTTTTTATTTTTTGCAGACCTTACCCTAACCTTCATTTAGTGCTTTTGGAGATTCCTAATTATTCATAAATATGTACTTGAGATGGATGAAAACTGTCCAAAACACGGTCAATTGACCGAAAAAATTAAGAAATCAGCATCCAATAAAACAGTCGCATAGCAGATAGTTCAAGGAATTTCTCGATCAACTGATAATGTTTTAGATGGTTTCCATCTAGATAGACCTCGCGTGCATATTTATGAATGGTTAGGGATCTTCGCTGGCATAAAATGAAAGTTAGGGTAAAGTCTGTAAAAAATGAAAAGGTTAGGGACCACTACTTTAATTTTCCCATAATTTTATAGGTTAGTGCGGATCGTTGGATCGGTGGCAAGATGGTTATGTGAGTTTCCAGTGGATTGAAGAAAAATAAACACTAAGTTTTTCTATCTTTTAATTTATTAATTTAGTTTGTTAAAAGACATGTTATTTGATTACCGAGGTGATTAATTTTTTTTTAAGATACAACTGCCTCGTGTTAGTTTAAATCTATGAATATTCTAGTTATTTGTTTATAAAGAAATTTATTTTTATCGTTCCACATTTAACATAAAGAATTGATAACACTCTAGGGTGAAATTTGGAGTGTTACAGCTTTGTATCAGGGCCAGGTTTTACTTTAGTGTAAACTTAAATAAATTCTAAAGTTCAAAATAAAAAACATGAACCGTTCATGATTAACAGGGGAAAAAGCAGGATTTTTTTATTTTTTATTTCATCAAAGGATACACGTTTGTTTTAAATTGGTTTTGAATGATGGTAGTTTACAATTTAAATTGTTCAATGCTCATATTTTATGTTTCACATATCATAAATATTTATGTTTAACTTTTAGCCTTGGGTGATGTTTAAAAAATTTACCAAAACATATCATAAATATTTATGTTTAACTTTTAGCCTTGGGCGATGTTTAAAAAATTTACCAACTAGAAATGTCATACTTTAAGAGATTTCACATTGCACTTATTGTTTGAGTTTTCTTGATTTGCGTTCTTGCAAGATCCAAAGATTTTGTTAGAAAGACCTAAACTGTCTAATAAAAGTTTGGAAATTAAGTGGTCCATTGTAACCCCCTCCTCATCTGGAATCCTTTTAATTGCATGTTATCCAAATTAATAAAACCAAAAATAATATTTCATAACATTCCAGATTTAAGATTTTATTTTATTATTATTTTTTTAGAAACTTTTATTTTGAGAAAATCTAGTTTTAGGAAATTTTGGAAAAAATAAAAATAAATAAAGTGCTTTTCATAAATATTAGGGATTTATAGGCAGTGTAAAATTTTTAAAATTTTAAACATGTAATGATATGAAAATTCCTTGGCACTCGATGCTCACTATTCGACCACTTTCAAATTGATCCAAGGTTCGAAATGAAAATAATTATTTTTTTTTTATCATAATTATGAGTCATCTTGCCTCAGGTTATGAAATGTTTAATCATGTTTACCTTGGATAATTTATTAGTTGAAAATTTTCATATTTTATATGAATATTGTTCATGTGAGCATGGAATGAGATAAATTGTCACTAAAAGATTAAGCATAATCGGATTTAGATGTGTTTTAGATGTGTCGGACATAATTAGAGCTTTGCAAATGTGCAGAGAAGTTATATGCTTATGAATTTTGAGGACAAAATTCATTTTGAGCGGATATTGTAATATCCCAAAATTTTATATGATACAATTATTTAGTGATAAGAATTTTGATCAAAACATTTTTTGATAATATTGAAATGTTGAAGATTTTGTCTTTAGAAGAATGATTTCCATTTTTACATCTTTATTTGACTTTCTAATCTTGATATTTTAATCTTCATCTCATTGATTTTTTTTTACTTTAAATCAGAACTAGTTTCTTTTGATGTAGATTCTTGTTTAAATCTGTAATTGAGACATGTTAAATTGCTCTTTGGGTTGTTCTTAGGGTATTAACAATTGATTGAATTTGATTTTTAATTGAGGGCCTTCTATTTTCAATCACTTCTTGAATTATTTCTTTTTCCATAGTAAGGACTTTAATTGATTTGTTTTTGTACTAGAGCTTGATGAATTAGACATTTCTTCAAAATCCGAATCTTCTTCTTGATTTTGGTAAACTTGTTCATAATCAGATTTTGAATTTCTATAGAACTGTAATTGACCAAATTTAATAGTTCATTAGTCTTCACTTATTTGAAGACCGTTGTTTATTTACATTTCCAATAGGTTACATTTTTTCTAGAAGGCGATGGCATTCAACTGTTTTCCTAGCTTCTCAGCTGGAGAAGGTTGCATATCTGAAAGAGCATTGAGACTCAAATCCTTCCAATTCTTTTCTATATTGAGGTTTTAGATTATTTGAAAAATCAACTCCTTTAAGTTTTTTTCTAAAGAAGTTGAATGTCTTAAGTGTTGTTCATGAAATCTTTGTAAAATAAAGTTTGTTCTAAAAGTGATAGAATGCCTTGAGCAAGAAAATGTTTCATCTAATATCATCCTTACATTCCATTTGGAAAGTTTACGATTTGATGAGGAAAGTCTCTTGGACTTTCTCTTTCCAGAATCTTGGACTTTATCTATGAAGAATCAAACTACTGAAAATAGATTACTTTTTAATGAAGCCATTAGAGATCATAGGAAGAGATATAAATTTCTTCATATTGGCCACATGCATCTCTTACTCTGAAGAGATGAGAGACATCTCAAATTCAGAAACACAGTACTAACAGTTTAGAGTCAAATCTAGATGGTGGTTCAATTTTCTCAAATTATTATCCAAATTTTACAACAAATCTTAATGATTCAGCTATATTAAATGTTCAGATTCTTGGTTTCCATTTAAAGTGTAAGAACATTTAATATAGCTCAATCATTAAGATTTGTTGCAAAATTTGGATAATAAATTGAGAAAACTGAACCACCATCTAGATTTGACTCTAAAACTGTTAGTACTGTGTTTCTGAATTTGAGATGTCTCTCATCTCTTCAGAGTAAGAGAACGCTAATGAATTGTCACTAGTAATCTTGACGTATGGCCTATACTTAACAACTTGATACTGCATAGCCAATATATCTCTTCCAATGATCTCTAATGGCTTCATTAGAAAGTAATCTAATTTCAGTAGTTTGATTCTTCATAGATAAAGTTTGTTCACAAGTTTTGATAGCATAATCTTGATGAAAATTAAACCTACCTATTTTGTAGATAATCTTCTTATCTACCTTAGGTATAGTCCAATTATACAATCTTTGTTTTAATTGAGCAATTTGAAGTTTATGACTATTAAAAATTTCTAAAAATCTTGATTACTTTATACTTCATCATCTTGAAAATTATCATTCAAATTACTTTATGCTTGATTATAGTAAGTTTGTTTCTCCGGTTAAAAACTGAACTTGGATATGGTCCACATTTTCCATAGTTTAGGGATGTGAATAACTTCCAAATCATGTCCCAACTAACTTCCCCACGTTTGTTTTCAGTTAAAAATCGCTCTATGATGGATGGAGTCTATATATATGTAGTTTTTTCCATTGGCCTAAGCCTTCCAATCTCATACAGTATAATACACCATCTAATTGAGGGTTGAACGAGGTTTAGAAGCAGCTAATTTCGATAATAAAGTATGTTTGGAAAGCAACGGCGGGAGGTATGTTTTTCGATTTCATTTCATTCTTTGACCTATATGCTCTTTCAGATCATCGAAGCATGTTTAGATCATTTAGATATTGCTTATAATTGGTATCTGAGCCTTATTTGCCTCTGCCTTGCTTGTTTTGCTCTCTATAAATTTTTCCAAAATTTTACAGTGTTGATGTAATTTTGGCTTAGATTCCATATCCTTGTTTCATAAGTTTTTGATAAAAAGTAAGGTAGGAAATCATCAAGAAATTGGATTTCACCCATTTTAGGATTTTAAACGTAAATTTTGGTATCCAGAATGCGTAGAAACGGGTTTCTATTCAGGTCAGTACAGGGTCAACATGACTTAGCCTGAGGTTGAAGACGACCTTCATAAAAAAAAAAAAAAAAAAAATTCTGAAATATGGTGTTGCAGAAAGACAGCCAAATTGTTTGACCACCATTATCTCAAAAGAGTTGAAACACATGACAAACTTGTAGTGACCCTTTCTCAACATTCCGACATATAATTTTGGAATGTTTCTTTATATACATCTGCATGGCTGGAACGCCCAGAACCTAAAATCGATGTCAACAATAATAAATGGTGTGGGTCCTACAGTGAATTCCAACCACTATAGTTTTGGGGCAATTAATTTTGAAATAATGACGGGTACCACTCATGTGGTTGAAAATTTAGAACTTGTTTATTGAAGACAGGTTATAAATATATACTCTGTGGTTTTCTTTTAATGTGCTAAAATTATTTATTTTGCTGTTTTGTACGTACGATTTTTATTGGTTTGCTACATATGCAACATTAAGTTAAACAATTGAGTACATTAAAATTTTAGTTTTGTGCTCATATTGTTTATGGATTTGTGCAATTTATATGAGCACAGTATGTGAATTATATTTACTTACGAGTGATCCATATATTTTTAATTAATTAAGTAGTAGCCATAGCATCCTTAATTATGCAAAATTATATATTAAAGTATAGGATCACATATTGAGTAAATACATTAAGCCCCTATTTGATCCCCATTAAATTAAATTACATTACATTCCATTTTTCTCTCTCCTATTTTCAATCACACAATCTTCTATAAAATAATATTACACGTAAATCGAAAATTTTTTCCTTCTTTTTCAACCACTCATTTTTCTAAAAAATACTATTCCCCCCATTTTCATTTTTAGGTAATGGGGATCAAACAGGGGCTAACTGTGGTCGATCATATTGAATGTAATAAATTTTATCCCACAGTAATTTTTATTATATTTATATGTTTAACTAAGAAAAAATATTAAATCTGACATCTATATTTTGAGTAAAAATATCATTTCACAGTACTATGAGCCCAAATCTTTATTCTGTAAATTGAATAAACTTAATTCTGTAGTAAAAAATCTGATAAGCTATATAATATTGAAAAATCACACCAAAAAGGTACCTGGAATAACCATACCCATATATCAATTAATCACGATGTACATGATAAAGTTATTCAATTCTGAAATTCTGGTCATACACTTGCGGAGCTGTCCGAAGGCAATAATGTGGTTATACAATATGGAAACACATTCATACTAGTACAGAGTGGGTAAAATCACAATAATTGATCATACACTATGAAAACATATTCACACCAGTATAAAGTGCGTAAAATAACAGTATGGAGTCATACACCGTGGAAACACATTGATGCCACTAGTTCAAGTTAGGGTAAAATCACTGGGGTACTTTATGACGATTTTAAAAATAACTTTAAATATGCTGAAATATTTAACACTCATTTGACATGCTAATAAAATGATTCGACTGAACTGAATTCAACTTGAAAAGAACTGATTAGAAAATCAACTTTATTCTAAAAATTAAGATGTCAAACCAAATGTATGAAATAATTAATTTTCTGATTTAATATAAATTTAATAAATACTAATTTCTGAAGAAAAAAAAATAAGTTTTTTATCCACTCACAAGTCAAGCTATAGGCTATGAAGGTCGATAAGCTTTTCCAATTTCCTTGTCACCACTTGAAATATGATACATGATAACCAATTTAACCACTGTCAATTCAAGAAACCTTTAATATTTAATGCTATAATACTTAAATTAGATTTCTCGATTCTTGAATAAATTCCCCAAATTTTTCTTTAACCAATTGAAGTTAATTCCACCTTCTAGTCCCTTTATTAATAACTAATTCATCAAAATAACCTTCATCCAAAACATAAAAATAATTATCATTCGATCTAGTGAAAACATTAAACAACTCAACTTTCATTTTGCCTCATAAACTCATGTGTTTCTTTTTAACTAACAATAACACTTAATCAAGAATCCCAAATAAAAATTCTATGGTTTGCACAAAAAATGTTATTTCTTACTTTAATGTATATGGAAAGTAACTAATCAAGAAACTTCAAACATTAATGGAAGTCATTTATCTTAATCTAAATTTTTTACCGACAAATCAAAACCCTAAAATTTAGGCATAAATTAGACTATATTTTTTTTTGGAAAAATTAGAGAAATTGAATAACGAAGTTTGAATAGCCAAACCTTCCACTTTTCCTTCTTTTCTTCTTTTTCTCTTTTCTTTCCCTTTTTCTTTATTTTCTTTCTCCTTTCTCTAGTTTTGTTCTCTTCTCTGCTCGTCTCCCACCCTTTGTTTTGTATGTGCATTTTAAATTAAAAATGGGTTAATTATTGTATAATAAGTGGCCACCAAATCTATATTTGTAAAGGGAGTTCCTCTTCTTCCATAATAACATTTAGTCCTCCAACCTTCATATAATAAATCATTTACTTCTAAACTTCCAAAATATGTAATTACATCCCTAAAAATAATTTTTATCCATCTTAATCCTTGAAATATTGTTAATTTGAAAAATAAACCCCAATAGAATAATTTATTTTATTTTAGTCCTTATTTGACTTTAACTTTTACAAATCAACTATTGATTTTTGACTAAAAAATTGGGTTATAACAATCTTATTTCCTTAAAAGAATTTCGTCATCGAAATTCAACTGACTAGAATTCTCACTGGCTCTTCTATATAAGTCGAATTCTCCTTCAATTGAACTGGTTGGGACTCTAGAACATGACGAATGCTTAGTAATCTCATAGAGTCCAATGTATCGTGGACTCAACTTTCCTCGCATGACAAATCTTGAAAGCCCTTTACAATGTGACAATTTTAGAAAACTTTATCTCCAACTATGAATTTAAGATCTTTTTCTATGCCTATTTGCATAAATTTTCGATCTATCCTATGCTGCTTTCCAATTTTTCTTTGATCAGTTTCACATTTTTTTGACATCGTTTGAACCAATTCAAGGCCTACTAACATCCTCTTACCAGCTTCATCCTAGCAAGCTGATGTTCTACACTTTCGACCATATAAAACTTCAAAATGAGCCATTTCAATGCTACAATGGTAATTTGATGTAAGCAAACCCATCAACGACAAATGAGTATCCCAACTACCTTTGAACTCTAAAACACAAGCACTTGACATATCTTCAAAAATTTGTATGGTCCTTTTTGACTGGCCATCTATCTGAGGATGAAAAGCTATACTAAAATGTAGTTTAGTGCACCCATGGCTTCTTGCAAACTAGGCTAAAATTTAGATGTAAAATCAGGGTCTCTATCAGACACAATAGATAAATTGAGTGGCAGTTTTGGTCAAATGATCTACAATATAACCTAAATACCATCATTACCATTCTGAGTATGAGGAAGACGAAATAAAAATTCCATAATGATGTGCTCCTATTTCCATTCTAGAACAGACGATTATTGTAAAAGTCCTGTTGTTTTATGATGAGTAGGCTTTACCTATTGAGAGATAAGACATTTGGATACAAAATCTGCAATCTCTCTTTTCATACCAAGTCATCAGTAATAGTTTTTCGATGTATGATACATTTTAATATGTTTTTTTTTTCTTTTTTAGGATAAGGTAAGTGTATTATATCAGAAATGTAAAAGTAAATTACAAAAACACAAGGGCATAGCCCAGAAAAACTAGGCTAGGAACATATATCTTCCTAACACAATAATTGTAGCCTAGATTAGTGCTCATAACCTACCGCGACAATAAAAAATATCCTCAAAAAAACCCCATAAGCGTTGGAGCCATTTATTCTCATTAGATGGAACCATGCCCCTACATAAATTTACTTGTGCACAAATAGAAAAAACAATGTCTCAAATAGCCACAGACTTGTGTTTTAGAGCCTCTCCATGGGTCCTAGCATTAAGCTCACGCCAAATAGTATAAACCGAAGCCACAAACATCAACCGAATAATGGTGGTATGCATAGACCTCCCATGAAACTGTTCCATCCAAGAAAGAGTATCTGGCCAACTCTTTAGAAACTAAGGCAAGTTACGTTTCGCATGCAAATCATACCAAACCCCCTCAGAAAATGGGCAAGCAAAGAAAAGATGATCAAGATTCTCCACTGAACAACCACATAGCACATAATGCATAAATTGTACCAAACCAAAGCGAAGAAGCTTTGTCTGTGTAAAGATGTCACATTGATTTGTTAGCCAAAGGATAAATGCATGATGTGGAATACGCTTAGGAAACCATACAATGTGATACCAGGTCACCCTAGGGCAGCGAAGTCAAAGAGACATGATACATTTTAATATTGCCTGGATGCATAAGCGGCACTGTGCACCTCTTCTAAAATCTCTTTCTTCAATTCTAAAATATCTGGAACACATAATCTATTACCCATAGCCAATGCACCATCATCTCTAATCACATATTCCGTTCTTAATCCTTTGTCAACCCCAACCATCTTCTTTGTCTCTATTTCAGTTCAGTTTATTCTGATCAAAGATATACTTCAGACTTTTATGATCGATAAATATTTGACATTTCTCATCATAAAGATAATGCCTCCAAATCTTAAGTGCCAACACTACTACAACTAACTCCAAAGCATGTGTTGGGTAGTTTAACTCATGCTTCTTTAATAATGATTTCTCGGACAAACTTTTGCTGCTCCCAAAATTCATTCTTTCCTTATCATTCTTTGAATAACTTCCTAAGAACAAATATATGATATTCTCATCTTTTTCTTTTTACAAACCTTCGGAAAACTCAATTATTTTCCATTTTGAAGTTCAAGATATTACGTTTTAAATTCTCCCACACTACAACTTGATTAATACTATTCTCTAATGAAACCCCTTTTTCTTCTTCCTAAAACAATGGTTACATAATAAGACTCAATAACTTTCTTTTGTAATCTTCATCCCAAGAAATATGCCCTTGAAATATACAAGTATGATATACAAATTTAGCAGAGTTTTGTATATAGTTTTTATATGCCAACTACATGTTCAACTCTTTCGAATAAAAGGATATCTTAATCGGTTCTCACTATGTGATAACATTACAATTTCTAAATATCAGTCCTAATATAGCAATCTCTAAATTTATTTTATTTTGTTTTTTCGCGCCTCTTCAAAAACTAAAACATAAACCAAAAATTTTCATCCAACTTCAAAACGCTTTCTAAACCTTAACATAAATTATTATCGTAAACCAAACTCATCATCTTTAGATATAAGAGCAATTAAATGCTCAAATTTAATGAGTTTTGAGCTCGTGATGACCTTTAATCCATGAAAACTTTATACTTTTATTCCATTATGAGGCATTAATCTGTCATCAATATGTAATCCTTCATGTATATCACACAAAGACCTTTAATTAAGATAATGTAACCTAAAGATACTATTCCACAATGAGTAAAATCCAACATGTCATCCACATATTCCTTAATATTTAATAGTAATATGAATGGAATACTTTGTTCATGATTCACAAATATAATTGAAAATAACCCAAAAATTGCATAACCAAATTTTCATTAAATTCATCTTAACTTCATAATTTACCCCAAAACTTTCCAATTGTATGTAAAATAAAAGAATAATCCAATGAATGACCATAACAAAATTAAGGCCCCCCATTTTTTGAAATGAAAATGGGTGGAATAGTGTTTTTTTTTTTTTGGTTGAAAAATGAGTGGTTGAAAAAGAAGGAATTCTTTTTTTTTAATTTATGTGTAATATTATTTTTATGGAAGATTGTGTGGTTGAAAATAAGAGATGGAAAAATGAAGTGGAATCTAATTGGGGCCAAAGGGAGGCTAATTAACTTACGACCCATACCATTCACTTACTATTTACCATATCATGTTATAATCATATATCCATATCCAACACCCTATGCCATCTAACATTTACTATATCAGTTTCCTTAAGGTTACAATTAATAGTCATCACACTAATCACATGGACCTTTCACAACTTAATATACCACTGAGATTTCATATTCTAATTCCACTCAGAGTTCCCATTCCTCAAAGAAATTGAATAATGAATTTTTAATAGCCAAACCTTTCTTCTTTTTCTCTTTTCAAGCCCTTTTTCTTTCTCTTTTCTTTAGTTTTCTTTTCTTCTCTACCCATCTCCTACCCTTTGTTTTGCGTGTGTGTGTTTTAAGCGAAAAAGGGTTATTTATTGTATGATAAGTGGCCATCAACTCAACATTCATTAAATTCTAAACTTCCAAAATATATAAGTACATCCCTAAAATTAATTTTTATCCATCTTAATCCTTCAAATATTGTCAATTTACAAAATTAACCCCAATAAAATAATCTATTTTATTTTATTCCTTATTTGACTTTGACTTTTACAAATCTACTATTGATATTTGACTAAAAATTTAGGTTATAACACGATCTCTCTTTCATGGCCCCATATCTTACCAACTAAGGAATGGGAAATCTTTCTCTTACATGAATCCAATTATCATTTCTACTAGGAAAAGCCAAATCTTTTTCTCAACATTATCTTTGGCATTTGATCCGATAGCGCTCCGTAAGACCTAACAAATTCTATAAATATTGATAATTCTTGAATAGAGTATTAGAATGGAAAAATCAATTGGATAATGCACTATTTATTTTTTTCATAAACTAGCATTTATATATAGAGTAGCCTCTATTTGGGAAATCCCAAAATTCATTGGGGCTTTCGATTCAATCAAATAGAAAGCCCCAAGGATGCCATATTGGAGCCTAAACTATTTGATCGAATAAATCCTCCTCTATCTGTTGCTTGTCAAGGGCTCCTTCCCCTTCTTCAACTTCGGTTTCTATTTTTTTTTTGTAGAAAGTTCTTTGATAAAGGATAGAATTAAAATCATTTTGCAACATATCTAAGGGAGTCCTCGATTCGGGCTGCCACTATCGCATTATCAAACTGACTGCAATCCTTTCTGTTCTCGAAGACCCCACTAAAGTGTCTTTCTACTTATAGTAGGCCATGAAATATATTGAAATCATTCTCAACGAGTCTATAAGAAGTGATCCCTTTTTATAATCAAGTCCAGGTAGAGATCAAAGATCTTGAGCTATTGGTCTTTAAAAACAACTCAAAAGATAAAGATGCATTGTTAATTTCTTCATGCTTGTTCGAAGTCCAAAGTAATGGTTGTACAAATAAGAATCCCCTCCATTACATAGATGGATAGATGGAGGATCTATGCCACAATTAAGTTAGATGTACATTTTGTGCTATAGTCTTTTCTATTTAATAGAAAATGATCCCATGATCCTGAATTGATTTTATCCCAGATCGCAAATCCCAAGTTTGTCCATGAAGAGCAAATATAATTGTATTAGTGTCTATAATTGAACTCTTCTACGAAATACTAATCGATAGGGATTGATAAGTTCTACAAGATCTCGTGCATTGGAACCCATGGGTGTGGAAGCTGTTACTATGGAACATTTTCTTTCCTAAGCGAAATTCCCTAGTATATGAAAGAGTGAAAATGTGCTTTTGTTGTCATGAAATAAGAAGCTATGTATTAGGCACGTATTTAATTTATTTGGAACTATTAGATGGGATCAATTTTTGAGAAACATGGGATGAAGCAATAACAAGAATATTTCCAGTGGAACATCTTTTAGAGAGATGGTTCATTATAGGCCGAAGGAGTTTGTAATTCACACCGACCAGAATCATTGAAACATCTAAAGGGCTTGGCAAGTTAAACAAAGAGGCATGCCAGATGTATGGAGTTTATTGAAACTTTTTCCTATCATTTGGTATAAACAAGGTAAGGAGACATAATTGCTAATGTATTATCAAGAAGCTATGTACTTACTTCAAGTTCCAAAATGCTTAGGTTTGAACAAATTAAGGACATGTATGCCAATTATGTAGATTTTTTAACAAACACATACAAGTGCGTGCACACATGCACACACACACACACATCATGTGATAAGGTTGCAATTGATAAATTTTATTAGCATTATGGATATTTGCTTAAAAAAAAAAAAGTTATGTGTGCCTAATTGTTCCATGCGTGAATTAGTACGTGAAGTACATAGTGGGGATTTAAGGGGACATTTTGGTATTAAGGAAGCCTTAGAAATGTTACATGAGCATTTTTATTGGCCTTGGATAAAAAGAAAGCAAAATCTAAGGTTTTACCACTGGGTTTGTATACACCCTTATCCATTCTGAGTGAGCCATGGGTTGATGTGTTTATCAATTTTGTGTTGGGGCTGCCACAAAAAGGGATATAAATTCTGTATTCATCGTAGTGGATAGGTTTAGTAAGATGACACATTTCAGTTCTTGTCATAAAATAGATGATGCAACGAACATAGTTGATTTATGCTTTAGAGAGATAGTGTGACTCCATGGGATACCTAGGCATATAGTGTCTGATAGGGATGTTAAGTTCCTTTGCCACTTTAGGAGGTTTTGTGGGGGCAAGTTGGGAATTAAGCTTTTATTTTCTACTACATGTCACCCACAAACTGACAAACTGAGGTAGTTAAACAGAACATTAACTCAAATTTTACGCTATAACCAATAAGAATTTGAGGAGTTGGGAGGATTGTTTGCCATTTATAGAATTTGCATATAATAGGGCCGTGCATTCTACTACTTCTTATTCACCCTTTTAAATTTGTATGATTTTAATCCCCTAACTCTTTTGGATTTAATTCCTTTAACTGTTGATGAAAAAGGTAGTTTAGATGGTGGGGGGGGGGATGAAGGCTGAATTGATAAAGTTTTACCATGAGAAGGTTTCAAATTAAGAAGAAGAATGAACCTTATACCACTCAAGCTAATAAAGGAAGAAGATATGTAATATTTAAACAGGAGATTGGGTTGTATGAACATACAAAAGAACTTTTTCTAAATTGCATCCTAGAGGAGATGGAGTATCACAAGTGAGTATAATGCGTTTGCTACTTTCAGTGTTCCTGATCTTTTTCTATTCGATGCAGGTGAAGATTCGAGGTTGAATCCTTTTAAAGAGGGAGTGAGTGATGAGAATCATGGAGGGAAAGCTATCAAGGACCCTTTATATATTCTAGATGGACTGATTACAAGATCAAGAGCAAAAAAGATGAAAGAAGCCACGCAAAGACTTATCCAAGCAATGTGGTAGAGTGTTTAAGTGTAACAAGAAAAACACCTAACTTCAAGATGGGCATGAAGGAAGAACCAACCTTAGTGCACTTAATTCAAGCTGAGTTGGAAGAAGCAGAGTCGGGTATGCATAGGGATACAAAAATCTCAACCAAGCACTAGTCAAGTGAATGGTGTGTGCATGTAGTACAAATCTGAAGGCACTTTATTTCTTTTTGTTTTCATTTAGAACTTTATTTGTTTGATATTTTCTTGATGTTTAAGTATTTAGAATTTTTTTATTATTGCCTATATATACAAAGCATTATTCATTTTACAAGAATACCATGACATTATTTGAAAGATTGATATACCAAGTTAGATTATTTGCTTTCATATCTTGTAACTAAGCTATCTTGAAATTATCAAAGACTTCCATTCTTCAATCTTTGTGGCCTGTCAACCTTGGTTCTTAATTCAAGAAATCATTGGGTCAAGGTTAAAACTTTGATTTTAGCTTTCTTGGGGGCATTGTTAATTGTTATCTAGGTTTCAGGGTACATCCAGCCGGTTACATCATTACTATTGAACCATGTTTTTTTCTCAACAAATAATATTGGCGTACACCAAGGTTATCTGCTAGGTTGTATAAATCCTTTTTGCATCAATTAATTAATTTTAGTTTTTAATTCCTTAAGCACTATTAGAGGCGTACCAAAAGGAGCTTTAGATATTGGTGATGTTCTCGTTATAAGCACTATCATAAACTCTATTTTCCCATCTAGAGCCAAACCTAGTAATTTATCTAGAAAAACATCTAGGAATTCTTGAACTACTAGTATTAAACCTAAAGATTCCTCAGGTTTAGCCTCACATTGATGAATATTACACTAGGTCATATATTTTGCATCGAATCATCAATTTGAGTTTTTAATTTCTTAAGCTCTAGAGACATACCATAAGGGGCTTTAGATATTGGTGATGTTCCCGATATAAGCACTACCACAAACTCTATTTTCCCATCTGGAGCTAAACCTGGTAATTTCTCACGAGAAATGTCGAGAATTCTTGTACTACCGGTACTAAACCTGATGATTGCTCAGGTTTAACCATACACTAATGAATATTAACCCAAAATCCTTGACTTTCCTTAGCCATACGTCCAATCGCTTTAAATGGCGAAATGAAAATCCTCAAAGTTTTACAGGTTTAGGAGATGAAACAATTCCAACATCGAGCATTTATGAGGGTATTTTTTTTTTTTGGCTTACAATCGATAGTATCTTGGTACTTAGGCATGAAATCAATCTAATGCTCAATGCCTTGAATAGGTGGGGTGGTAAACCACTAGGCATGTCTTTGTGGAATAGGTCTCCAAATTTGAAAAAAAAAAATGGCCAAATTGGGGAAGGATTGGTTAGTTTCCTCAAGACTATGGTATGATTTCTTGTAAACCAACAGAATCAATTGTTGGTTTTCTACTCTAGCCCTATTTATTTCACCTTCTTTTGTAAAGAAACTCATTTTTGACTTTTCTTTTCTCTCTACAAACTCTCTTTCTTTTCTCTCTTGTTACTCCACTCCTTTCTCTTTATTTTTAGTGACCTCACTATTTTCTCTCATCTTTGAAGTATCAGTGTCACTTTCCTTTTGCCTCTCTTTGTTTTTCCCTTCTTCTTCATCTCTCAATTTTAATTGATCCTCATAGACCTATTTTGATGTTAATGGAATAAGAGTAACAGTTTTCTCATCTTTGACCTGTACCTATTTTTGTACTCGTCATGTATCATTTTCCTATCATACTGCCCTCCAGCAAGATATGCCCAGAATGCATAGGAACCAAATCACACATTGCATGCATAGGAACCATGTCACATGTCACCTCATCACTATACTCCCCGATTCTGAAGCCCACTAACACTTGCTTATTAATCCCAACCTCTACACATTCATTCAACCACTGCAACTTGTATGATCTAAGATGCTTTACCATAGTAAAACTCAATTTTTCCACCAAGTGTAGTACTTCCAACATTGGTACAAATTCCTCAATCAATAATCACACATAACTTGTTGTTGACATGGCACGTAGTATGAATGATATTCTCTCCTTGCTGCTCCATGTCATCCACCTTGATTTGTGTATTGATAGCACTCCACGTAACAAGTATTTCACCTACCACTGGGTACTCTACCCCATCACCATCATAGCATCCCCAATTTGGACATCTCATCACTATCACTCACTACTTTCCCACTATTAGGCAAGATCGTTGCCCTTTTGTTTGGGAATTGAGAAGCAATGTGCCCTGTGTACCCATGTTTCTAAAACACTTTATATCACTATTACTAGAAGGTTGGAAATCTGCCTTGAGTTTTATTTTGCTAGCTACTTCCTCTTTTCCCTTGGTGGTTTCTGATTTAACCTTTGAAACAACCCATCACTTCTATTACTAGCTCAACTTGATTTCAAAAAAGGATTAGAAACTGAAGAATTCGAATAATACATAGCCGCTCCTTTTCTTTTTAATTGCCTTTCCATTTTCATAACCACGTGTAACATGTATTCCAACTTCACATAATGTTGTAATTCTACTACATTGGATATTTCCCTATTCAAACCATTCAAAAACCAAGCCATTGTGGCCTTCCAACCCTCAACATTTGCCCTAATTACAGCTATCTCCATCTCTTCATGATAGTCCTCCACACTCATCGAACCTTGGTTACAGCCCTATAATAATGATTAGGCACCAAAGTCTTCGTCATGATTGCCTTTAATTCACCCATGTTTCGATAGGCCTCTCATGACCTCTCATCCTATTTGTCGTTAGTTGATCCCACCATATGTAACTGTTAATTTTACCTTTTCTCCTTAGAATAGTTATGGCAATCCAAAATCAACTCCAACTTCTTTTCCTATTCCAAACGTGTACACCTTCAGGTTGTTTATAACTTAGAATGGAAGAATTTTCATCTCCATGCTACCCAACTTCCGATCAACCATATCTCCACCAAAGTTTCTAGGATCACCTCTCAGCCCCTTTCACACCTATCTCCTCTATTTCTCATCCTACCATTTCATTCTCCAATAATTGATCATCCTCGTTCTAGCTACCCAAACTCTATTTCCCTATCTAGAGCTAAACCCAATAATTTATAGAGAAAAATTTCTAGGAATTCTAGAAATACTGGTACTAAACCTAATGATTCTTCAGGTTTAACCTTGCATTGATGAATATTACGCTGGGTTGTATTTTTTGTATCAAATCCTAAATTTGAATTCTTTCAAACTCTACTAGAGACATACCATAAGGGGCCTTAGATATTTGTGATGTTCCCTAGTATAAGCACTATTGCAAACTCTATTTTCCAATTTGGAGCTAAACCTAGTAATTTCTCAAGAGAAATGATATGAATTCTTGAATTACTAGTACTAAACCTAATGATTCCTTAGGTTTAACCATACAATGATGAATCACTTTCCTTAACCATATGTTTAATCGCCTTAAATGTCAAAATCAACAATCCTCAAAACTTTTATAGGTTTATGAAATGGGATGATTCCAACATCGAGCATATACAAAGTTTTTCTCTACAATCTATCGTAAATTGGTATTTTAGCTAACCAATCCAAGCTTAAAATCAAATCAAAGTCCCTCACATCAAATAAAATTAGATCTGTAAGGTAAAAATAGTACACATTAAGTTGAATAGGAACTTTAGGTATAAATTGAGTCACCACTTGATTTTGTCCAAAAGATAAAGTAACCTCTGCACTTAGAAGATAGTAACGTGAACCCATTACAGGATGTACCCTAGAACCGAAACTAAATTTGATAGAATTTTGGACCCTATTTTACCCCCGCACTCACGTTGCTTCTCTACTACACTCCCGGCTCCGCTTCTCCCAACTTATGAATTAAGTGCACTAAGATTTGTTCTTCCTTCATGCACATCTTGAAGTTTGGTATCTTGCATGTTGTACTTATAACTCGGCCCACGTTGAATGGCTTCTTTGATCTTCTTTGCTCTTGATCTTGTATTTGGTCTATCTAGAATATATAAAAGATCCTTGCTAGCTTGTACCCTATGATTCTCATCACTCCCTCTCACTTTAAAAGGATTTGACCTCAGATCTTCGCCTGCATCAAAGAGAAAAAGATCAACAACACTGAAGCTAGCAAACACATTATACTCAGCTAAAAGGTCCAATTTGTAGGCATGGTCATTAATCTTTCAAGGACTTAGAAATGTCCATCTCCTCTTGAATGTAGTTTAGACCTTCTTTTGCTATAAAACATTCTTTTTGCATGTGTATCAAATCCAATTTGAAGAACACGTTTCTTGAGATTTAATATTCTTTTTCTTGGCTTTGTTTGAATTTTTCTTGAATTCTCTAGAACATTCTTTGCTTTTTTCTTTCGAATGTTCTTTTTTTTTTTTAATTATTTTTTTGACCTATACTCAATGGAACAGATCAAGGACAAGGGAACAAAGCAGAAAAAATCATGTTGGTGCACTAAGGTTATTAGCACTAAACAATTCTTGAAAGTTCTTCTTGTGATTGTTTTGATGTGAATGACTCAAAGAATATGATGAAAACTCAATGAAGTCTACCTAAGAAGAATTGGAAGTCGAAAACAAAAGAAAGATAAAGAACACACCCAAAACAAAAAAAATAATAAAAAATCTGATTTTAGAGACAAAGTTTTGATACCAAATGATGTGAACCTCATTGTAGAATGTACCCTAAAACCCACATAAGATTTGATACAAATCCCAAGAAAGCTAAAATCAAAGTTATAACCTTGACACAACGATTTCTTGAATCAAAAAACAAGGCTAAAAGGGTTGATTGGTATTTGAAATCTTTGAAAAGTTAGGGATTGTTCAATTAAGGACAAGTTAGAAAACGAAAATCTCACTTTATAATTTACCTCTAAAAATAATTTTGTTGTCTTTTTATGCAATGAATATACTTTATTAGGTAACCATAAAGAACCTAATTCAATTGTAAAATAACTAAATAAACAAGAGAAACCTAGTTAAATATTAAATCAATTAGCTAATGACAAAGCTAATTAACTTGTAAAACAAGTCTGAATAAAATGAAAATATTGCGAAATAATGAAAATACCCTGAAACTAACTCAAAGAAAAATGCTATAATGAATCCCTAAATAATGGCATTTTACCCTCAGAGTTTGACATAGTCATTTGACAAAGGTGTAGAATCAAAAATTGACACCAGAGAAAATAATGGAATTCGACCATCAAGGTTTGACAATCATTCGAATATGGGTTGTACTATTTGATGAAAATTAAACAATCATATTTTAATACATCCTATGCATTTTTGTACATCCTTCTCATTCCTTCACTTGGATCAAACGAACTAAGATTGGTCCTTCTTTCATGCCCATCTTGAAGTTTATTGTCTTATTTACTGTACTTCAACTCTCGATCTACACAAGTCCTTGTGTGACTTCATTGATTTTCTTTTCTTTTGATTCTGTTATTGGTCCATAACGTTCGAAATGTACCAAAAAGCCTCAATATAATGTTCAAAATGGGTGATATAACGTGAAAAATATACCAACACATTTGAAATGCTGCCAAAAAGCCTATAAAATGTCCAAAAATGCATGAAAATGGCTATAACATGCCAAATCTATTGAAATGCTTAAAAATGCATTTTAACATAAAAACATGTTAGAAGACATGTCAAAATGTATGTAATGCATGAAATTTACCAAAATACAAGAAATGTTCCAAGATGTGCCAAAATGCATCATAGTACAAAAATTTATCAAAACGTTTCAAAATATACAAAATATACGAAATGGCTATAACATGCCAGAACGTATCAAAATGATCATAAAGCATCATAAAGAGTAAAAATGTACAAAACGTGTGAAAATCAATGAAAATTCATTAAATAGACTATAACACTCATAAATGTACGAAAAGTCTCGAAATGATCTAAATTTGAGAACTTTACAAAAAGCTCCAAGATTTACTTTAATGTATGAATGTATAATAACTAGCAAAAATGGACCAAAAAATGAGAAAATGTACCAAGATGAGCCAAATGCATCATAACATGAAAAAAATGTCTACCAAAACTCTATAATATATTCAAAAATACAGAAAAGGTACACATAAAAAAAAAAAACACGAAATTTACTAAAACCGTGCGAAATGCATCATAACTTGCCAAAAATGGACCAAAATGCTGGAAATGTACCACAATACGTAAAAAATACATCATGGCGTGTAAAATTATATATAAACATTATAAACTAAAAAAATTGTTTGGAATGCACCGTATCATAAAATTGTATCAAAATGTGCCAAAATTCACTAGATGTACAAAAATTGTCCACGATGAACCGAAGTGAATATGAGAACTAAAAAATGCATAACAACATGTAAAACTCTAGAAAAACATTCCGAAATTTACCGTGATATGTGAAATGGTATAACGTGTCAAAATGTTACGAAAATTTGTGAAAACAAATCATAATGAGCTAGAATGTACCAAAAAGTGTATAAATGTACCCAAATCCAGGAAATATACTAAGCCCCCGTTTGGCCCCCATTAAATTACATTCTATATTACTCTCTCCTATTTTCAACCACACAATCATTCATAAAATAATATTACACATAAATCGAAATCTTTTTTTTTTTCCTTTTCAACCACTAATTTTTCAAAAAAAAAAAAAAAAAAAACTATTCCATCCATTTTCATTTCCAAAAAATGGGGGCCAAACGGGGGTTAAGATGCATCAAAATATTGGTCTACACCAAATGCTTCATAAAATGGCAAAATGAATACAAAAAAAAAAAAAACGATTTTAGAGTTGCTGAAAATCATATAGGGCAAGCTAGCTAGGATCATTTGCATGTAGAGACGAACTGATATCAAGAGCGATGAAGATCAAAGAAGCCATGCAAGAACTTATCCAACCAATGTGGACCAAGTGTTTTAAGTACAACAAGCAAGATACCAAGTTTCTAGATGGACTTGAAGGAAGAATCAATCTGAACGTTCAAATTCTAGCTAAGTTGGAAGAAGTAGAGCTGGGAGTATAGTCAAAAAGTAGGGCATGTGGGAAAGCTAAAATATTAACTGAGACCAGATCAAGTGAATAGCAAGCACAGTACAAAATATGAAAACGATTTATTTTTTTCCTTTCCATTTAGAACTCTATTTGTTTGATGTTATCTTGTTGTTTTACGAGTTATTTAGAATTTCTTTATTATTTATTACCTATATTTATTTGAGAGAATAATAAACAAAGTAAGATTATTCATTTTTATAACTCATAATTGAATTATCCTAAACTTATCACAGATTTTCAATCTTTGTTGCATTCCCCTTCTAACGTTGGTTCTTGATTCAAGAAATCATTAGGTCATGATAGGTTATAACTCTGATTTTAACTTTCTTAGGATAAACTGTGGCTTAAAGGGTACATCCTACAATGAGGTTCATATCAACAGCCAAATCTCTAATTCCAACTAATGTGAACCCTGTTGCAAGATGTACCCTAAAACCCACACAGGACTTGATACGAACCACAAGAAAGTTAAAATCTGGTCATAACATCAACCCAATGATTTCTTGAATCACGAACCAAGACCGAAAGGGGTGAACATCACAAAGATTTGAAATCTTTGTAAGTTTGAGTTAGTTCAATTAAGAACAAGATAGAAAATGAAAGACTCAATTATAACTAATCTCCCAAAATAATGTTGTGTTGTATTTTTGTACAATCAATATGCCTTATCTGAAAACATAAAGAAATCTAATTAACTTGTAAAACAACTAGATAAATATGACAAACCTAGTTAACTTGTAAAACAACTAGAGATAAACATGAGAAGTTAATTAACTCAAATTTGACTAAAACTAAACTATTATGAAATAACAAAAATACCTAAAACTAACTCAAAATAAAAAAACACTAAAATGGACCCCTAAATTTGACCCTCAAAGTTTAATAAAGTTATCCGACAAAGTTGTACAAAATCGACAAATGCATCTGGATTATACTCACGGACTTTCATCAGACAATCAAGCTAAAAGATATGCATCTTTTCTTATATCCTATACTTTCATATAGCCCCTGTTTGACCCCCATTGCGTGGAAAAATTAATGGGTGAAATAGTGTTTTTTTTAAAAATGAGTGGTTGAAAAAGAATGAAAAGTTTTCAATTTACGTATAGTATTATTTTATAGAAGATTGTGTGGTTGAAAATAGGAGAGAGAAAAATGAAATGTAATGGAATGAAGATTAATGGGGCTCAAACAGGGGCATAGCCTTCTTATTCCTTCACTTGGATTAAGAGAACTAAGATCTGTCCTTTTTTCTATCGTGCCCATCTTAAAGTTTGGTGTCTTGTACTTAAACTCTTGTTCGACGTTGTAAGAACTACTTTTTTTGTTTTTATTTCACACAAATGTATTAGAGCGCGTGCACTCACACACACACACACACACACACACACACACACACTCTTTTACAACTGACTTTATATTTTTACCCAAAACCTAAGGGGACTGGGAAGTAGTATTTAAAATTGTCAATTCAAAAGTAACAAAATATACAATTTCTTCTCCCCTCTTCTTATGTTCCTTTCCAGTGTATATACAAAACAGGCTTCCATTTTCTTACATTACGTGATATGGATCTCTATTGCTATCATATTGTTAGTTGTTGTGCCATAATGAATCATATTAGTAACAGTAATCATTTGAATATACGTGTCAACCTACCTTTGATAATCTGATCGTATGTCGAGAATTGATGTCCAATGAAATTCTTCACCATCGTAGGTAATGCCCCACTATCATCTCTATACTTTATGTAATTATGCGTCATTGTTACCTAAAAGTTAAGGGTTAATGCTGTTCAATTTGGGCAGTTTGTGTCATATTTTCAACTCAAATCATTTCATGCCATTTAAATTTTTTCCAAACTAAACCAAACAATTTTATTTTTCAAACCAAACCATAATTCGCGATTTGGTTTGGTTTTAATCCGTGATTTACTTATCAACATTATAGTAATATATTTAAAAGAAGTAAAATATAAATTTAAATGAGAACTAATAATGTTAAATGTTAAATTACATTCATATTACCCATGAAACATGTGAATAAATTTATTTTCAAATTTGGTTGCTAAAAGATGTTAATAGAATGAATACATATTTCTTCCTTTTTATTTACCTCTTCTTGTTTTTCTTTCATATTGTCACATAGTGGCTGGTCTTGCTAAGTCAAATTTTGCTGTTATAGTTTGATCAAAACTATATTTACCTAGCTATTGGGATGAAAAACAAAGGGTTGAACGGGATATGTGTAGATGTAGAAAGATTGTTAAAGTTCAAGGTTATCGGGAATTGATGAATTTCATACTCTTACTACTTTAAGAAACTAGAAGGTAGTACTTAGGGAACTATAAAATTTTCACACAATCAATACACTTTTTTCTTCATTCTTTCCAAACCATAAACAAGTCCATTAATCAGACAGGCACACAAACAGTCATTTTCTATCCAAAGCACAACATAAGTGTATAATAAGTTCAAAAACAACAAACAAAAGAAAGAACAGTTGAAAAAATGGCTTCAATGAAAATTTGAGACTTACTGAGAAAGAAGGGAGAAATAGGCAACTCAGCTTACTAATTGGCAAAAGGTGACTGGGATTTTCAATTTAAAGATGAACCTTCTCAAGGAATGGCCTCACCAAATCAACCTTCTTCTAATTAGCCCTTTCAAGTTTTTATTAGTTATATTGCATAAAAGTTGAGCTAGCATTCTATAATTACTCCGAATATTCTTATGAATGCATGCAAAACATGGTTAATTAATCTTATGAAAGTACTGGGTGCATTATGAGCAAAAATCATAACTAACCATCCATATAACCCGTTTTTATTCTAAAAATCAGTTTTCCATTCATCTAATTCTTTCATCCTAATTTGTGTGATAGCCATTTTTAAGAGCTATTTGACTAAATATATCAGGTCCATAAAATTTGTTAAGCATATTATAGAGAGAAAAAATTGGCAACTTCTTTCCGCTTGTCCTTCGAAATCCAATCATCTAGTTTAAATGTCGCACATCTTCTTCCTTCATTAGATTGAGAAACTTGATGTTCATTCTTCTTTCAATTTGAAGATGAACCTTCACATGGATTGGCCTTACCAAATCGTCCTTTATCTAATATCCTTAAGCATATTAAAGGAAAAAGATTGGCAACATTGAATGTAGAAAACACATTACCAACCAGGAAAAACATTCTTCCCGCTTGTATGCACAAATCCAATCATCTGGTTTAAATGTCACACATTTTCTTCCAAGCTCGATGGTTCTTCTCTCAATTTGAAGATGAACTTTCTCATGGATTGGCCTTACCAAATCAACCTTCATCTAACTACCTCTTTCATCAATACGTAAATGAATTAAGTTAGAGTTAGTGGAATAAAACCATACAAAAATTCAATAAGAATAAGAAGCAGTAGAATGCATGGCTCTATTGTATGTAAATTCTATGAATGGTGAAATGTCCTCCCAATCTTTCAAGTTTTTATTAATTATAGTGCATAAAAGTTGAGTAAGCATTCTTTTAATTACTATAAATATTCCTATGAATGCATGCAAACCACGGTTAATTAATCTCATGAAAGTACTAGGTGCATCATGAGTAAAAATCATAACCAACCACATAACCAATATTTATGCTAAAAAACAATTTTCCATTCATAAGATTCTTTCATCCTAATTTGTGTGTGAGCCATTTTTAAGAGCTATTTTACTAAATATATAGGGTCCATAAAATTCGTTAAGCATATTATAGAGAGAGAAATCGACAACATTAAAAGTAGAAAACACATTACTAACCTGGAAAAACATTCTTTCCGCTAGTACGCCAAAACCCAATCATTTGGTTTAAATGTCGCACATTTTTTTCATTCATTATTTGAGATGCTCGATGATCATTATTCTTTCAATTTACAGATGAAGCTTCTCATGGATTGGCCTTACAAAATCAACCTCCATCTAACTACCTCTTTCATCGATATGTAAATGAATTAAGTTCGAAGGAGTAGTTGATTAAAATTATACATAATTTCAAAATGAGAATAAGAAGCCGTAGACTGCATGGCTCTGTTGTATGTAAATTGTATGAATTGTTAGAGGTCCTCCCAATCTTTGAAGTTTTTATTGATTATTATGCATAAATTTGAGTCTGTATTCTTTGAATTACTATGAATAATCCTATGAAAGCATGCAAAACATTGTTTATTAGTCTCATGAAAGTACTAGGTGCATTATGAGCAAAAATCATAAGCAACAATCCATATAACCCATATTTATTCTAAAAAACAGTTTTTCATTCATCAAATTTTTTCATCCTAATTTGCGAGGTAGCCGTTTTTATGAGTTTTTTTACTAAATATATAGGATCCATAAAATTCGTTAAGCATATTATAGAGAGAGAGAGAGAGAGAGAGAGAGAGAAAATCGGCAATATTAAAAGTATAAAACACATTACTAACCCAGAGAAACATTCTTTCCGCTAGGACGCCAAAACCCAATCATCTGGTTTAAAATGTCGTACATCTTTTTCCTTCTTTAGTTTGGGAAGCTGGCTGTTAATTCTTCTTTCAATTTAAAGATGAACCTTCTCATGGATTACCCTTACCAAATCGTCCTTTATCCAACTGTCGTTAACCGTAGTAAAGAGAGAAAGATCGGCAACATTAAAAGTAGAAAACACATTACCAACCTGGAAAAACATTCTTTCCGCTTGTGCTTCGAAATCCAATCAGACACATCTTCTTCCTTTATAAGTTTGAGAAGCTTGATGTTTATTCTTCTTTTAATTTAAAGATGAACCTTCTCATGGATTGGCCTTACCAAATTGTAAAGCCCTGAAAAATTTTATAGAATAGAATTAATTGTTTTAAATTCTCATTTCTTTGGGCCAAATAATTAGATTTGATGGATCAAGATTTAGTATACCAATATTAGACTTTTTTTGTAACTTGTAATTAATTAGAAATTTTTAACAAAAAAAAAAAAAAAAGGTTAATCGAAATAGTTAGACCCAAAATATAAAGTTCAAAGAATGTCCTTTTTGGAATTCATTAGTTGTCAAACACGCCTTTATAAAAATTGAATGATTGAGTAACTTTAGGCCATTTTTACAGCATCTGCGTGTCCATATACTGTGATAGAAGAATTTTAGGTGGCTCACGCAGATATCTACATGGAATGATATTGTATACCTTAATTAAGAACATTAAGTTGGAAATAATAGAGAAAATGATATTTTTTTTACCGAACGAAATACACTTATCGACATGGAAATAGAGAAAAGGCTTTGGGAACGTGAAGTAATTGCTTTTCTTCCAACAATTCTTCTTATTTATCGAGGCAGGATTTCGAGGCGCAAGTGGTTCGTCTCATTTAATCTTATTATTTCTTGCTGATATAAGCTAATGAATTTTATACGTTATGATATGATATATGATGATGACTACCCGTTATAAATGATATGATATGATATGATATGAGCTCTAACCGGAGTCTAAAGATATGATATGACGGTATGATTATTTTGATGCATGAATTGATATTTTTATTCGAGACTGCACGATACTCGTGTCCTATTGAGCATTCCCACACACTCACCCATTTTCCCTACTACTCACAGGTTAGAATGGGTAGTTAGTTGGCGGGCGATATGGTGCGGGCATTGTCCCAAGGTTTATGAAACTCAATAAATAAAATTCGATGTAATGTGACTGAACATTTTATTTGCAGCAATAATCTTAGTGGTGTTTATTTACGAACCACTTTCATTTTTAATGAATTAGACAATTTATTTAATTTGATCTATAGTACATATTATCGTGAACCAATTTCTTGTTCACATAGGCTATGATATAAATTACAATTTGTTTTAATTTTGATTTCTCATATTCAATTAGTACCCTGCATGTTATTTAACTGTTGGTTGAATTCCATAAAATTAAGTAGCTAATTAAGCCCTTGTTTGGCCCCCATTACGTGGAAAAATTAATGGGTGGAATAGTGTTTTTTTGAAAAATTAGTGGTTGAAAAAGAATGAAAAGTTTTCGATTTATGTGTAATATTATTTTATGGAAGATTGTGTGGTTGAAAATAGGAAAGAGAAAAATGAAATGTAATGGAATGAAAATTAATGGGGCTCAAACAGGGGCTAAAACTATCCGCTAATTAGAGGAAACATAATGCTAGGGACCATTGTATCAATTATGTCAGAGAAATTAAAAAAAAATCTTCATTTGCCTGCCACTTATGCCAAATCCATAAAATTATTTTCCTTTGCCAATTATGATCCCAATGTTTAAAATATAAATTAGTTACGGGTATTATGCTTCATTGGACTAAGTCACCGAAATTGCATATTTGTATATATGTTATTGTTGAAATTCCTCAGTTATACCTAAATTTGAATTCTAGGATTTATTTAAGAATTTGAGATGTATCCAAACATGTAGGAACATATTATGGTTTTGGGAAAAGTCTTCATTTTTAATAGAATAAATAATTATGAGATTTGAAAAATTTCTCTACACAAATTTTAGTAAATTATTGTCACATGATGTTATACATTGTATGCGATGCGGTTTTAAATTCCTTTCCTTTAATAAGAAAATTTTGGTTGCGATCTAAACTCAAATAAAATAGAATAATAATAAAAAAAATATATATTTGGGTTGTTATACAAATCAACCTTCATCTAACTACCTCTTTCATCAAAACAGAAATGAATTTAGGTCGACGGAGTTAGTGGATTAAAACCATACACAATTACAAAACGAGAATAAAAAGTCATAGAATGCATGGCTCTGTTGTATGCAAATTCTATAAATGGTGAAAAGTCCTCTCAATCTTTCAAGTTTTCATCGATTATAGTACGTAAAAAGTTGAGTTATCATTCTTTTAATTACTAAAAAAATTCCTATGAATGCATTCAAAACCGGGTTAATTATAATGAAAGTACTAGGTGCATTATGAGCAAACATCATAACTAACCATCCATATAACCCATTTTTATTCTAAAATACAGTTTTCCTTTCGTCAAATTCTTTCATCCCAATTTATGGGATAGCCATTTTTAAGGGCTGTTTTACTAAATATATAGGGTCCAAGAAATTCGTTAAGCATATAGAGAGAGAAAATTGGCAACATTAAAAGTAAAAAACACATTAGAATCAAGAAAAACATTCTTTCCGTTAGTACGCCAAAACCCAATCATCTAGCTTAAATGTCGCACATCTTTTCCTTCATTAGTTTGAGAGGCTGGCTGATCATTCTTCTTTCAATGTAAAGACGAACCTTCTCGCGGATTGGACTTACCAAGTCAACCTTCATCTAACTACCTCTTTCATCAATATGCAAATGAATTAAGTTCAAAGGAGTTGGTCGATTAAGCCATACACAATTTCAAAATGAGAATAAGAAGTGGTAGAATGCATGGCTCTATTGTACGCAAATTCTATAAATGGTGAAAAGTCCTCCCAATTTTTAAGGTTTTATTGATTATATATAGTACGTAAAAGTTGAGTAATCATTCTTTTAATTATTACGAATATTCCTACGAAGCATGTAAAACATTGTTAAGTAGTCTCGTGAAAGTATTAGTGCATTATGAGCAAAAATCATAACCAAACATCCATATAACCATACTTATTCTAAAAAATAGTTTTCCATTCATCAAATTCTTTCATCCTAATTTGTGGGATAGCCATTTTTAAGAGCTATTTAACTAAATATAAAGGGTCCATAAAATTCGTTAAGCATATTATAGAGAGAAAATCAGCAACATTAAAAGTAGAAAACACATTACTAACTTGGAAAAACATTCTTTCCGCCAGTACGCCAAAACCCAATCATCTGGTTTAGATGTCGCACATAAAGTTCCTTCATTAGTTTGAGAAGTAGGCGGTTTATTCTTTTTTCAATTTCAAGATGAACCTTTTCATGGATTGGCCTTACCAAATCGTCCGTTATCCAACATTAAAAGTAGAAAACACATTACCAACCTAGAAAAACATTCTTTTCGCTTGTGCTTCGAAATCCAATCGTCTGGTTTCAATGTCGCACATCTTCTTCCTTTATAAGTTTGAGAAGCTCGACATTCACTCTTTTTTCAATTTAAAGATGAACTATCACATGGATTGGCCTTACTAAATCAACCTTCATACCTCTTTCATCAATACAAAAATGAATTTAGGTCGAAGGAGTTAGTGGATTAATACCATACACAATTTCAAAACGAGAATAAGGAGTAGTAGAATGCATGGCTCTGTTGTACACAAATTCTATAAATGGTGAAACGTCCTCCCAATTTTTAAGGTTTTTATTGATTATATACAGTACATAAAAGTTGAGTTATTCATTTAATTAATTACGAATATTCCTATGAATGCATGCAAAACTTGGTTAATTAGTCTCATGAAAGTACTCAGTGCATTATGAGCAAAAATCATAACTAACCATCCATACAATCCATATTTATTCTAAAGTACAGTTTTCCATTCATTAAAATCTTTCATCCCAATTTGTGAGATAGTCATTTTTAAGAGCTATTTTACTAAATATACAGGGTCCATAAAATTCGCTAAGCATATTATAGAGAGAGAAATCGGCAACATTAAAAGTAGAAAACACATTACTAACCTTGAAAAACATTCTTTCCCCTAGTACTCCAAAACCCAATCATCTAGTTTAAATGTCGCACATCTTTTTCCTTCATTAGTTTGAGAAGCTGGCTGTTCATTCTTCTTTCAATTTGAAGATGAACATTCTCGTGGAATGGCCTTACCAAATCATCCTTTATCCATCTATCGTTACCCATAATAAAGAGAGAAAGGTCGACAACATTAAAAGTAGAAAACACATTACCAACCTGGAAAACATTCTTTCAGCTTGTGCTTTGAAATCCAATCATCGGGTTTGAATGTCACACATCTTCTTCCTTTATAAGTTTGAGAAGCTTGATGTTTATTCTTCTTTCAATTTAAAGATGAACCTTCTCATGGATTGCCCTTACAAATTCAACCCTCATCTAACTGCCTCTTTCATCCATACATAAATGAATATCGGTCAAAGGAGTTAGTGGATTAAAACCATACACCATTTCAAAACTAGAATACGAAGCAGTAGAATGCATCCTATTGTATGCAAATTCTATAAATGTGAAAAGTCCTCCCAATCTTTAAAGTTTTTATTGATATATATATAGTACGTAAAAGGTGAGTTATCGTTCTTTTAATTTTACGAATATTCGTAGGGAAGCATGCATAACTTGGTTAATTAGTCTAATGAATGTACTGGGGGCATTATGTGCCAAAAATCATAACTAACCATCCATATAACCCATATTTATTCTAAAATACAGTTTTCCATTCGTCAAATTCTTTCATCCCAATTTGCGAGATTGCCATTTTTAAGAGCTATTTTACAAAATATTCAGGGTCCATAAAATTCGTTAAGCAAATTATAGAGAGAGAAAATCGGCAACATTAAAAGTAGAAAACACATTACTAACCTGGAAAAACATTCCTCCGCTAGTATGCCGAAACCCAATCATTTGGTTTAAATGTTGCATATCTTTTTCCATCATTAGTTTGAGAAGCTGGCTGTTCATTCTTCTTTCAATTGAAGATGAACCTTCTCATGGAGATGCCTTACCAAAATTGCCCTTTATCCAACTATTGTTATCCATAATAAAGAGAGAAGGATCTGCAAATTAAAAGCAAAAAACATATTACCAACCTGGTAAACATTCTTTTTGCTTGTTCTTCGAAATCCAATCATCTGGTTTGAATGTCACACATCTTCTTCCTTTATAAGTTTAAGAAGCTCGGTGTTCATTCTTCTTTCAAGTTAAAGATGAACCTTCAGTGCCTTACCAAATCAACCTTCATCTAAGGACCTCTTTCATCAATACATAAATGAATTTTGGTCGAAAGAGTTAGTGGATTAAAACCATACACAATTTCAAAACGAAAATAAGAAGCAGTAGAATGCATTGCCCTATTGTACGCAAATTCTATAAATGGTGAAAAGTCCTCCCAATCTTTAAAGTTTTTGTTGATTATATATAGTACGTAAAAGTTGAGTTACCATTCTTTGAATTACAATGAATATTCCTATGAAAGCATCCAAAACATTGTTGATTAGTCTCATGAAAGCACTAGGTACATCATGAGCAAAAATTATAACCAACCATCCATAGGACCCATACTTATTCTAGGAAACAATTTTCCATTTATCAAATTCTTTCATCATATTTGTGAAATAGCCATCTTTAAGAGCTATTTTTCTAAATATATAGGGTCCATAAAATTAGTTAAGCATACTATAGAGAGAGAAAATTGGCAACACTAAAATTAGAAAACACATTACTAACCTGGAAAAACATTCTTTCTGCTAGTACGCCAAAACCCAATCGTCTGGTTTAAATGTGGCACAACTTTTTCCTTCATTAGTTTGAGAAGCTGGCTATTCATTCTTCTTTCAATTTAAAGACAAACCTTCTCATGGATTGGCCTTACCAAATCGTCCTTTATCCAACTATCATCAACCATATATAAAGAGATAAAGATCGGCGACATTAAAAGTAGAAAACACATTACGAACCTGGAAAACATTCTATTCCGCTTATGCTTCGAAATCCAATCATTGGGTTTGAATGTCACACATCTTCTTCCTTTATAAGTTTGCGAAGTTCGATGTTCATTCTTCTTTCAATTTAAAGATGAATTTCTCATGGATTGGCCTTACCAAATCAACCTTCATCTAACTACCACTTTCATCACTACGTAAATGAATTTAGGTCAAAGGAATTAGTGGATTAAAACCATACACAATTTCAAAACAAGAATATGCAGCAGTAGATGCTCTGTTGTACGCAAATTCTATAAATTGTGTAAAGTCCTCTCAATCTTTAAAGTTTTTATTGATTATATATAGTACGAAAATCTTGAGTTACCATTCTTTTAATTATTACAAATATTCCTATGAATGCATGCAAAACTTGGTTAATTTGTCTCATGAAAGTACTAGGTGCATTATTAGCAAAAATGTTAACTAACCATCCATATAACCCATATTTATTCTAAAATACAGTTTTCCATTCGTCAAATTCTTTCATCCCAATTTTTGGGATAGCCATTTTCAAGAGCTATTTTACTAAATATATAGGGTCCACAAAATTCGCTAGGCATGTTATGGAGAGAGAAAATCGGCAACATTAAAAGTAGAAAACAAATTACTAACCTGGATAAACATTCTTTCCGCCAATACGCTAAAACCCAATCATCTGGTCTAAATGTTGCACATCTTTTTCCTTCATTAGTTTGAGAAGCTGGCTGTTCATTCTTCTTTCAACTTTCATCTAACTACCTCTTCCATCAATATGTAAATGAATTAAGTTCCAAGGAGTTAGTAGATTAAAACTGTACACAATTTCAAAACGAGAATAAGAAGCAGTAGAGTGCATGGCTCTGTTGCATGCAAATTCTATAAATGGTGAAAATTCCTCCCAATCTTTCAAGTTTTTATTGATTATAGTACGTAAAAGTTCAATTATCATTCTTTTAACTACTACGAACATTCCTATAAATACATGCAAAACTTGGTTAATTAGTCTCATGAAGGTACTAGCTGCATTATGAGCAAAAATGATAACTAACAATCCATATAACTCATATTTATTCTAAAAATACAGTTTTCTATTAGTCAAATTCTTTCATCCTAATTTGCGAGATAGCCATTTTTAACAGCTATTTTATGAAATATATAGAGTCCATAAAATTCATCAAGCATATTATAGAGAGAGAAAATTGGTAACATTAAAAGTAGAAAACAAATTACTAACTTGGAAAAACATTCTTCCTGCTAGTATGCCAAAACCCAAACATCTACTTTAAATGTCGCACATCTTTTTCCTTCATTAGTTTGAGAAGCTGGCATTTCGCCCTTCTTTCAATTTAAAGATGAACCTTCGAGTGGATTGGACTTACCAAGTCAAACTTCATCTAACTACCTCTTTTATCAATACGGAAATGAATTAAGTTAGAAGGAATTAGTCGATTAAAACCATACACAATTTCAAAATGAGAATAAGAAGCAATAGAATGCATGGCTCTATTGTACATAAATTCTAGAAATGGTGAAAAATCCTCCCATTCTTTAAAATTTTTATTGATTACAGTACGTAAAAGTTGACTTATCATTCTCTTAATTATTATGAATATGCCTATGATGCATGTAAAACTTGGTTAATTAGTCTCATGAAAGAACTAGGTGCATTATGAGCAAAAATCATAACTAACCATCCATATAACCCATACTTATTCTAAAATACTGTTTTCCATTGGTCAGATTCTTTCAACCCAATTTCTGAGATAGCAATTTTAAGAGTTATTTTACTAAACATATAGGGTCCATAAAATACATTAAGCATATTGTAGAGGGAGAAAATCGACCACATTAAAGGTAGAAAACAAATTAGTAACCTGGAAAAGCATTCTTACATCCAGTACGCCAAAACCCAATTATCTGGTTTAAATGTCGCACATCTTTTTCCTTCATTAGTTTGAGAAGCAAGCTATTCATTCTTCTTTCAATTTAAATATGAACCTTCTCGTGGATTGGTCTTACCAAGTCAACCTTCATCTAACTACCTCTTTCATCAATACGTAAATGAATTAAGTTCGAAAGAGTTAGTGGATTAAAATCACACACAATTTCTAAACGAGAATATAGGAAGCAGTAGAATGCATGGTTCTGGTGTATTGAATGGTAAAAATCCCACCCAATCTTTCAAGTTTTCATTGTTTATATTGCGTAAAAGTTGAGTTAGCATTCTTTGAATTACTACGAATATTCCTATGAAAGCATGCAAAACATTGTTAATTAGTCTCATGAAAGTTCTAGGGACAACATGAGCAAAAATTATAACCAACCATCTATATAACCCATACTTGCCCTCGTTTGAGCCCCATTATTTCTCAATACATTAAATTAAAATTTTCTCTCTCCTACTTTTAACCACACAATCTTCAATAAAATAACATTACACGTAAATCAAAAACTTTTCAACCAGTATTTTTCAAAAAAATACTATTCGTCTCATTATAATCTACAAATAATGGGGCTCAAATGGGGGCTTATTCTAAAAAAATAGTTTTCCATTCATCAAATTCTTTAATCCTAATTTGTGAGATAGCAATTTTTAAGAGCTATTATACTAAATATATAGAGTTTATAAAATTCGTTAAGCATATAGAGAGAGAAAATCGGCAACATTAAAAGTAGAAAACAAATTACTAACCTGGAAAAACATTCTTTCTGCCAGTACGCCAAAACCCAATCATCTGGTTTAAATGTTGTACATCTTTTTCCTTCATTAGTTTGAGAAGCTGGTTGTTCATTCTTCTTTCAATTTAAAGACGAACCTTCTCGGATTGGCCTTACCAAATCGTCCTTTATCCAACTATCGTTAGCCATAATAAAGTTGAACCTTCTCAATGATTGGCCTTACCAAAATCGTCCTCTATCAAACTATCTTTAAACATAATAAAGAGAGAATGATCAGCAATATTAAAAGTAAAAGACACATTACCAACTTGGAAAAACAATCTTTCCACTTGTGCTTCGAAATCCAATCATCAGGTTTCAATGTCGCACATCTTCTTCTCTTAAAAGTTTGAGAAGCTCCATGTTCATTCTTCTTTCAATTTAAAGATGAGCCTCCTCAAGGATTGGCCTTACCAAAATCATCCTCTATCAAACTATCTTTAAACATAATAAAGAGAGAAAGGCCGGCAACATTAAGAGTAGAAAACACATTACCAACATGGAAAAACATTCTTTCTGCTTTTGCTTCAAAATATAATCATCTGGTTTCAATGTCGAACATCTTCTTCCTTTATAAGTTTGAGAAGCTCGATGTTCATTCTTCTTTCAATTTAAAGATGAACCTTCTCATGGATTGGCCTTACCAAATCAACCTTCATCTAACTACCTCTTTCATCAATACATAAAAAAGTACCAGGTGCATTATGAACAAAAATCGTAACTAACCATCCATATAACCCATATTTATTCTAAATATGGTTCTCCATTCGTCAAATTCTTTCATCCTAATTTGTGAGATAGCCATTTTTAAGAGTAAATTTTTTAAATATATAGGGTCCATAAAATTCGTTAAGCATATTATAGAGAGAGAAAATCGACAACATTAAAAGTAGAAAACACATTACCAACCTAGAAAAACATTCGTGCTTCAAAATATAATCATCTGGTTTCAATGTTCCCCATCTTCTTCTTTTATAAGTTTGAGAAGCTTGATGTTCATTCTTCTTTCAATTTAAAGATGAACCTTGGATTGGCCCTACCAAATCAACCTTCATCTAATTACCTCTTTCATCAATACTTAAATGAATTAAATTCAAAGGAGTTAGCGGACTAAACCATACACAATCTCAAAACAAGAATAAGAAACAGTAGAATGTATGGCTCTGTTGTATGCAAATTCTATGAATAGTGAAAAGTCCTCCCAATCTTTCAAGTTTTTTTTTTTTTTTTTTATTATAGTGTGTAAAAGTTGAGTTAGCAATCTTTGAATTCCTATGAATATTACTATGAAAGCATGCAAAACATGGTTAACCCTTATTTATTCTAAAAAACAAGTTTTCCATTAATCAAATTCTTTCATCCTAATTTGTGTGATAGCCATTATTAAGAACTATTTTACTTAATATATAGGGTCCATAAAACTCGTTAAGCATATTAAAGAGTGAAAATGATCGGCAATGTTAAAAGTTGAAAACACATTACTAAACTGGAAAAAAATCTTTCCGCTAGTTTGCCCAAATCCAATAATCTGGTTTGAATGTCACACATCTTCGTCCTTCACTAGTTTGAGAAGTTGTTCATTCGTTCTTCTTTTAATTTCAAGATGAATCTTCCCATGGATTGACCTTACCAAATCCTGCTTTATCTATGTAATGCCCCGACCCGAATGGACGGAAACATCACGTCACTCAAACCATTGTACCTTAGCGTTAGACTTAAAAATTATTTAAAACAATAATTTAATTAACTACTCCTTTAATGAAAATGTAATCATTTAGTTTTGAAAAAAATTTCCTTAATATCTATATTTTTCCTAACATGAAGTTTACTATAAAATTATAAAATAAACTCGTTTGCATAGTTATCATTGTCAAAATTTCATAAAATTTTAAGGAAAAGTAGGGAACATCTTATAATATAACATATCCAAAATTTGGCTTCCATTGGTGACATATAAGGCGTTGAAATATTTCCCAAAATCCCGCTAACACTAACTAAACAAAGCTGTTTTCTTTTTCTATCTCATAGGGTAAGTATCAATAAATTTGTTTGTATAGCTATTGACATCAAATCTTCATCAAATTTTAATGTGAAGTAGTAAACTCCTCATAATATGATATAGTCAAAAATTAGCTTCCATCGGCATCATATGATTTATTAAAATATTTCTTAAAACCCAGCAGCGACCCGGTTGAAAGGAAAACCATTGCAGTTCACTTAAAATGACATGTAAGATTTCACGGACATCAAAACCACATAATTTCAAATTTATTTAGTTGCTAATCCATGAGACTGTCAAATCCAGTTAGTTTCATTTGAAAATTTTAAGTGACGGTCGAGTTAGGGAATTTTGAAGTCAAGGCAGAAGCTGGGAATACAATGACTCTACCAAGTGTAGTTTACTTTATGCAACATATAAAATTCTACCGACATAGGATTGACATGATTCCAAATTCATTCAATAGCTAACTTATGAGCCTATCCAACGCTACTAGTTTTGTACAAAAGTACCAAGTAATGAAGGAGTTATGGATTTTTAAAAATGAGGCAGAATCTAAATTTTTTTAAGAGATAGTAAAACTTTAAATCGCTAACATATTTTTTGTAAACGGTGGTTTGTAAATTTATTCCTATGGCACATGTCTATGTTCAAAGATAATCCATAAAGAATGTTCGTAGAAGAGATCCACACACAGCAATCTAATTTATAGAAAACGTAAACATTTCATAATCAATTAAAGATATTAAATCACGGGCTTCTCCATGACAAGTCGCATCATCAATCCACGCCCCAAGGAAAATCAATTCAACCTATAGGAAGGGAATTAACCCATGAGTTTGAAACTCAATAGTTATCATCGGTGCATTTTGTTGTCAAATTAGAAATTTCAAACTCTAAATTCATACTATCGCACATAGATGGATTTCTGACAAAATCCAATTACTATAGTATTATCCTAATATGTAGAGTCGGAGAATGATCATTCAAACTGTTGTAGTGCCGAAGCACCATACTCGGAGGTACCATTTCATTCAAACATTTATCGAAAATCATAATTTGAAACGAAGTAAACACTTGCACCTCTACCTACCTTGAATTTTCTTGGATATCAAAGAACAAAATGTGTAGAAAGCCTTTATTCTTCTCACCCTTGTTATTGAGTTTATGCGATACTTATGTTTAGTGCAAAGTAGCACCATATACTCATTGATTAAACTCATTCCCCTATTTCCCTAACACTTCTAGGTAATAATGATGTGTAATTAATTACAAAGTATAGAGAGGATAGTTGGGCCATTATCTATGATGGTGTAGAGTTTCATTGGATATCAGTTCTCGACATATGGTCATATTATCCACGAAAGGTAGACAGATATATTCAATTGGTTACTACTACAATTATTATTCGTTATAACACCACAACTAACAACATGATAGGAATTGAAATTTGTGTCACGTAATGCAAGAAAATTGTAGCCATTTTTGTATATCTAGTGTAAAAGAACATAAGAAGAGGGGAGAAGAAAGTTGTCTATTTTGATAATTTTGAATTGATAAATTTATGTACTACTATCCATTTTCCTTAGTTTTTGGATGTGGCTTCCATAACGTAAAGTGAAAATTTAGTTGAAAGACTTTCTATTTTCCATCTCTTCAAACAACTATGTATATGTATTGTGAGTGTGAAATAAAAAAAAAAAAAGTAGTCGTTACAATTGTGGTATCAAAGTGCGGTACATGATCCCATAGACTATCCAATGGAACTAAAAGCACCACGTGAGAGAAAGCCAAACTAATGACTAAGTAATTTAATTAATTATTCATTAACATTATTCCACCGAAGATTAGGTGGTAAAAACATAGACTTTGGTCTAAGGCACTTGTATAATTCAACTAAATAAGATGGTAAGAAAAAAAATCTACTACATTGTAACATTTGAGAAGAGAAGATTTAAAATAGTAGGAAGAAATAGCTTCCCATTAGATACCAAAAAAGGAGGCAAGGTACATGTGAGTGTTAAACTGGGTGTTTCACTTGATCTCCAATTTTTAACCCCTACTATGTGTTGATTAGTACTAATCATAATAGCACCTTAAAGTAGCCTTTGATCTCACTTGAATGATAATTGCGTTTCCAGTAACCTATATCATTAACCTCTTCACAATAATAACTAGTTAGTAAATTAGAAAGCTCAAAAATATATCAGTTATCCCAAATTTTAATGTGCAATATGATAACACCAAGTACTTAATTTCTTCTATTCAAATTTTATTTTATACATCGAGTTGAGAAAATGGAGAATTTGAACTGAAAATATGAAGAATGTTAGTTAAAAAAGTACTATTGAAATTGGTGGTGGCCATACAAATAGCAAGATAAAGGAAAAATCAAATGAAAAGACATAAGAGATATGAGCATTGAAAGTATGCCATCTATGTATTTAAATTAGGTCTTGTAAAAGATTATCATTTCACAATCTAATTTAATTCTTCCTCCTATTACTTATCATTAGCAGCCGACCGTAAAACAAAAGTAAGCTATATAAATGGCAGAACGACCCACAAAATGAGTTCCATTTTCTGGCCTGCTACACTAAGAAATTTAAACATAGAATTTAGGTACAACTTAATACTTTAAGACAGCTATGATAGTCACCAGTCTCTATTTCTTTCTCTTGTTGTGGATGAAGCATTGTACCCTTTTTCTTCTTGTTCCTTTGTTGTCTTGATCTCATCCTTGTGTTGAATTCTGCTTCCTAATGCTTGTAATTGCTGGTCCATGAACACTTGGTTCGCTGCCAAGTCCTTAAACCTATCAAATAGTGTAGCATGTACATCCTTCATTAGTCAAATCCTTTAGTTTAGTTAACTCCTTGTGAACCTTTCTTGACTCCTCGCTGATAGAAGCAAAATTTTCAACATGGTAGGAGGTTTGAACGCCTGTTATGTATCTTTTGATATCTTTTTTATATAATTCCATTTTAATTAGATTTTTATGGGTTCATTATAAAATAGGATTCACACTTTTCATTGTAAAAACAACACCTTATTGAGAGAATTAATAAAGCGTGATTTGCTTTCTTCTTGTTCTTTACTGAACTTAATTCCAAACTTATCAAAGATTTCATCTTTGTGACGTTCAACAAATTCATAGCAAGGTTTATAGTTTTTGTAATTAAGGGGTCAAGTTCTTCCATAACTTAGGTTCCTTGAATCAATACTATTGCTACGTGAGTTCACATCAACCCGTGCTTGTATTCTTGCAATTATGGTATATTCTAGGTACCCATGCTCCTCTGATATTAAATAAATCTTATTTGGAAGGAGTCAATGCCATCAAAAAGTTATTCTGAGAATAAGATATTGAAATCAAATTTTGAAATGATCGATCCGCATAATTTGAAAGGACTGATTCAATAATTTATTCCTCCTCTGATTTGCAGTAAAATATGTAACTAGATTTTATGTTGTTTATGTGATTCAGGTATGTAGAACCGAATTAGGTGAATAAGTTCATTGCTAGCAATTATTCATTCCATAAATAACTAGTATATTTCAAAATTGTTTATAAGCATGGCATAGACATGATACATCCAAATATTGTTTTGTGAATCGTATGGTGTGTAAATCCTAAATTGTATATCAATGTGAGTCATACGTGCCATTGCAAGAGGACATTCATTGGATTGCCGGGTGGTTCAATTTCGAATGAGTGCTCAACCCTTGTGTGAAGTATTTGGTGTTTGAGATTTCTTCTTTCAATTCTTCCATCTTTTTCTTGGAAAGGCTTGCCTAATTGAATCGCTGTTCGCCACCCAACATGGTATAAATAACTTACTTCTTGGTTTGCAACCTCTTCGACAATGATTAATTGTGCAAATAACCTGCATTCCTATATAAATATTACACATCTTGTGAATTTATTATGTCAAAGAGGACACATGTACGTGAAAGAGATTTAGCCATACTTATATTTAATTAAAGTAAGCCTGAGCGTACAGATTTTTTATTTCACATGGGTCCAAAGAGATTAAGGCAATTATTTAAGAAAAGAGCATAATATGGCATGTATCAATTGCACACCAACACCATAGTTTACTCATTCAATTTTTAAACTCTTTCCCCTTTTCCTAATTACATAGAGTAGATAGATGATAGTTAGGACATTACCCTCGATGGTGAAGAATTTTATTGGACATCAATTCTTGACACATGTTTATACTATCCTGGGGGTGCTGACACATACATTCAAATAGTTATAGTACTGCTGCTACTACTACTGCTGCTGCTGCTGCTACTACTACTACTGCTGCTGCTGCTACTGTTACTACTGCTGCTGCTGCTACTACTACTGCTACTACTACTACTACTGCTGCTACTACTACTGCTACTACTACTGCTGCTGCTGCTGCTGCTGCTGCTGCTGCTACTGCTACTCCTACTAGTATTACTATTGCTACTATTGCTGCTGCTGCTGCTATTGCTACTCCTACTGCTGCTGTTGCTGCTCCTACTCCTACTCCTACTACTACTACTGCTGCTGCTACTACTACTGCTACTACTACTACTGCTGCTGCTACTACTACTGCTACTGCTACTACTACTGCTGCTGCTACTACTACTACTACTATTATTATTATTCGTTATTGCACCACAACTAACAATATTAATAAAATTTTGAGTTAGTTTTTTCTGTTTTGACTTAGTGTTAATAGTAGTAGCAGGGGTAATTATAAAAGCACCCCCACCCCCTTCCTTGTCCTTCCTTTCCACTTTTCAATGAATCATTCCACTCTTGGACAGCCTCTGCAAAGAACAAAAGTCATTAAACCAGAAGGGAGGAATTAGGTTTCTTTATGTTTGCCTATATAAGGCATATTCATTGTACGAAAACCCAACGCAACAACATTTTGAGAGATTAATTGCAAAGTGAGACTTTTGCTCTCTATTTTATTCTTAATTGTACTATCCCGAACTTGTCAAATATTTCAAATTTTTGTGGTTTTCAACCCCTTCAGCCTTGGTTCTTGATTCAAGAAATTGTTGGACCAATGTTATAACGCTGATTTTAACTTTCTTATGGTTTGTATGAAATTTTGTATGGGTTTCAGGGTACATCCTACAACAGGGTTCACACCAGTTGGTGACAGAGCTTTAGCTCTTGATATGAAGCCGATTGTAGGTTATGCCCTGGAAGCCACACAAGATTTGATAGAACCCCGAGGAACTCAGAGTTATAACCACCTTGACCCAGCATTATTTTTTGAATCAAGAACCAATGTTGGAAGGGTTGAATACCCCAAAGATTGGAAGTCTTCGATAACTTTGGGATAGTGCAATTAAGAACAAGATATTAAAGCGAATAAAAATCTCACTTTGTATAACACCTCTCAAATAATGTCTTGGTTGGACAATGAATCATTTCATAGATATAGTCAATAATAAAGAAATCCTAAATAACTCGTAAAAACATCAAGATAGTATCAAACAAATAGAGTTCTTAAAAAAAAAAAAAAAATTGCCTTCAGATTTTGTATTGCATGCCATTCACTTACCCCCTGTTTGGCTCCCATTACGTGAAAATTTTAATGGGTGGAATAGTATTTTTTTGAAAAATGAGTGGTTGAAAAAGAAGGAAAAATTTTCAATTTACGTGTAATATTATTTTGTGGAAGATTGTGTGGTTGAAAATTGGAGAGAGAAAAATGAAATGTAATGTAATGAAAATTAATGGGGCTCAAACAGGGGCTTAATTTGGCCTTGGTTAAAATTTGTGCTAACATACGTGTGCCCACTTGTTTTGCAGCTACACATCTGGCTACATTTCACACATTTTGTAAATTTTTGAAGAGTTTCATTATGTTTTGGTACATTGTATGTGTTTTGGTTTGTTTTGGCATGTTTTTGGTACATTTCATGCTCATTTTGGGATGCTTTGTGCATTTGGTTCCTTTTTGGAAAGTTATTGAACGTTTCAATTTTTATTTATTTATTTGTTATATTTTTGTGCATTTTGATATATTTGACCGAGTTTTCAATGGCTTTTATTTAACTTTTACTATTTGTGCTTTTACGCATTCTGGCATGGCATAATACATAATTATTATTTTTTTTCTTTTTTAGTGCATTTTGATGGATTTTGACACGTTTTTGTTCATTTTGGAAATTTTGGTACATGGTTCAGAGTGTTTCGGTATAATTCATTCAATTAATATATGTTTTGACACAATTTTGTACATTTTTCCACGTTGTTATACTTTTCAACCTTTTCAATACATTTTGGTACACTTCGGAATGTTTTACTGCGTTTACGTTACTTATCATTTTGGTTCATTATCGCAAGGTAAACTTGATATTTAAGATCACCATCAATATTTGGTGATTAGTAGATATCTTAATTTTAAGATCATCTTCGAATTGAATTTCTTGAACCTTAGTTCTACATTTAGAAGCATGAAATCTCCAACATTTAATTTTTGAAAGATCGGTTTTCTTTTGAAAATATTTTTCTTCTCTTTGGAAATTTTCTCTTAGATCTTTTCTTTGGAAATTTTTTCTCTCAAGCTCCTTTAGTTTTCTGGATGTTTATCTTTTCCATGGCTTTTTAAAATTTTACATCCAAATTGATCGCAAAATTCTCCTAGTTCATGACGAGTAATTTTTTATCGGTTAAAGAAATTGTTGGAAACCACTTCCCAATCTTCCTTCTCATCTGTTTTCTCATGATGATCTTTACCCAAAATTAAGGTAATTCTATAACTTTCATCTTGATTTTAAGGTTTGATTTTTTTTATTTATTTGATATTAAGACTGCTAAAACTTCTAGTATTTTCTTTTATGTTGATGTCAAATTTTTTTAAATTATGTATTCACTCTTACAATTTCATGATATTATTTAAATAAATTTCAAGATTTTAGAGTTTAATATGGTGTTCAAGATACGATTTTAGTGACACTCGAACTTTAGAACTCCGGTCGTCACAATAGAGACCTCTATAAAAAATAATAGAGCATTAGTCAAAGATCAAGAAGTGTAAAAGTTTAACATGAGGTGGAGGTAGCTATGGTTAGGGCTAATGTTGAAGAGGATAGGAGGCCACATTGATTAGGTTTTTGAATGGATTAAATAGGGATATATAGCCAATGTAATTAAGTTACAAAATTATATGGAGTTAGAAGACATGGTGGATATGGCTATGAAGATGGAGAAGCAATTAAAAAGAAATGAACAGCAAGGTATTTTTTGGGATCAAATCCTCAAGTATTTGCACTCAAGTTTTTCACTCTATATGACTATTTCCCAATAATAAACTCACCACTCTTGCATTTTTCCTCTTTAGGTTTCTTTGTCAATTTCTCTAAGGAACTAACTCAATAAATAATTCATTTTTTGCAAGAAACAAGAATGATAATAAGACTGAAGACAGAACCCAAGAAGGCAAGATAAAATGTAGAATAGAAACACTCTAAGAACTTCAAAAGAACAACTGGTTTCTTGAGTTTGGTTTATACCTTTTTACAACAAGATTAAGGATGATATATGTATAAAATAGTAATAAGACGGTAGTTCTTGGTAAATAATACCACAAGAATTCCAAGAGAAAGATACTTGAAATTAGACTTTGCTTTTCTCGATTTTTTTTTCTAGTTTTTCTTGAATTTTATTCATTTTTTGTTTTAATTTTAGTACTCTTTTTTTTATGTGAAATTCATGAAATAGATCAATCACAGGGAAAAGACCCAGAAAATATTTGAGCTGGTGCACAAATCAATTCTTGAATGTTAAGGATACAATTTTGGATGTGAATCACTCAAAGAATGGGATGGGGATTCAACTAAAGAGACAAAGAAATTGGAATAGAAACAGAAAAGGATGATAAAAACAAAACTTGATTTTACAGTCAATACTTTGATATCAACTAATTTTCTTCCCATTGTAGGATGTAACCTTGAAATACACACAAGATTTTGCTACGAACACCACGAAAGCTAAAATTAGAATTCACTACAAGAAATTTATACTTTTCCTACAAAATTTCCATTGACAAATAGAGATTTGTAGGTGGAGTTCATATTTCAACACAACAAAACTTTCAATATTAGAAGGATTTATGCCCACAAAAATTTGAATTTTTTCCAACAAAAGAGTTGATGAGCAAGATATATCTTTTGCTGACAAAAATATTTAACATGTTTGCATTATAAAGGGGACTTTTTTTTTTTAATATTTTAGTCCCTTCTTAAATTACCCACGTTTGACATGTTTGCCCCTGCTGTACCCCATGTTCTACATGTATAATTATGTGAAAAGATAATTGAAAGAAAATGAGAAAATACATTCTTTTTGCTAACAAAATCCAGAATGAAAAAAAAAATGAAAAACCCTCAATAACCCAGTTAAATTTCTCCCCTCTGATAGATGCATAGCATGGGAACGTGGTAGGAACTGTGAAGAGCCATTGCATGGGAACTTGGGGATCTGATACGTGAAGGAAGAGAGAGGACGTGGGCTTCAGATAAAGAACAAGACCAAGTCCAATAGCATTTTATTTTCTTGTTTTCATTTTCTGTTTGGCAGTTGCATTTATTTAGTTTTACACGTTATTAGTGCTGTTAATTAATGTAGGTTTAGTGTTTCCTTATATTTAGGAACTGCTTGGTTGTGTTGGGCTTTTGCCTATATATATATAGTGGACGTGGATGGAAGAAACCAGATGATGAATTAAAAACAATTGTGGCTTATTCTCACCCTAAGAGAAAAACTTGTGGTTTCCTTCCTACCCAAAAGGAAGTTTTATCTATTTAAATCTATTGTTTATGTCTTTGTTCTGACTGGGACCGCATCAAGTGGTATTAGAGCCATGGCATCAAACACTGATCTCGTTGAGAAATTGCAGGTGGTTCTTATTTTGGTTTTCGAGCTGAAAGCATTTTTTATTTCATCTTTTCCTCATAATTGTGAGAAGAGGTGTTCATCCCTAACTTCTACCAGTAAGGTTACCACCATTCGTCAATCATTCAACGAATTTGAAAAGGGAGAGAAAGACTCCAAGGATGTGCAACAAGGAGCAATGAACTTTCCTCGCTTCTTGGGAAATAATCCAGCAACGTGTCTACAAAATCCAACTCATTCATTTGCAGGCTACAAAATTATTGAGGCTCAAAAAGCATCCTATATAGTCTGTCACTTGGATGGGAAGACAAATCAATGGTGGCAATGCATGGAGTGTCTCTACCCCAATAAAGGATATATTATCACGTTGGAAATTTTTGCAAAGGACATTGCCATTCGATTTGGACCAGCTAAGTATGAAGGATTTGATGAACCATTCTCACAAGTTCAGTAACAAGGATTGCATCGGAACTACCACGGAGATTTGGAGATCATATACCATTGCATTTTTGGAAGGCCCCAAGTGGAAGATCTTGTCTTCAACCTTGAGGACAAGGTTCTTTTTGATGGGGGGAGGAATGATAGATGCATAGCATGGGAACGTGGCAGGAACTGTGAAGAGCCGTTGCATGGGAACGTGGGGATCCGATACATGAAGGAAGAGAGAGGATGTGGGCCCCGGATAGAGAACAAGACCAAGTCCAATAGCATTTTATTTTCTTGTTTTCATTTTCTGTTTGGCAGTTGCATTTATTTTGTTTTACACGTTATTAGTGCTGTTAATTAATGAAGGTTTAGTGTTTCCTTAGATTTAGGAACTACTTAGTTTTGTTGGGCTTTTGCCTATATATATATATATATATATATGTAGTGGACGTGAATGGAAGAAACCAGATGATGAAAAACAATTGTGGTTTATTCTTACCCTAAGAGAAAAACTTGTGGTTTCCTTCCTACCCAAAAGGAAGTTTTATCTATTTAAATCTATTGTTTATGTCTTTGTTCTGACTGGGAACGCATCACCCTCTTAGCCTCCAAAGCTTTAACCTTATCAATTAGTGGGCCAAACCTAATTCCCATTTTCTCAGCCTCAAAATTTCTTATAAATCTTGGTTGCCATCCATTTTTTTCTTGACATAGTATCGATTTTGGATAAAAAATATTTGGCAGAATCTACTATAAATTTTGAGTTCTTCTTCAAGTTGTCTTCAAGGTATGCCATTCAATCCTATGATTAATTCGAAAATATAACTAAACAATCTTGAATTTTGAGATTATGTTTTCAGTTTCTTGCAATTGAAAAGCAAATAAATATGGAGGGTGTTCTTTTGTATAAATTATTTAAGTAGGGATATGATTTGTCGCATTTTTGTAAATTTTTTGATTGAATTTATCAGGTCTTTTTAAGGTGAATAGAATTTTATGTTATTGTTTTCATATACAATCAAGGTACCCTCCACACCGATGTAGGAATTTGATTGCCTTTTTGAGCCTCATATGGACAGAATTATTTGTTTAAAATTTTTTCCTTATACTTTAAATATTAAATTTGCTAAGATGAACCCTTGACTGAATTTTTATCATAGGTAATAAATGATGGTTTTATTGGAAGACTCATTTTCCAGCGGGGGAATTTTTTAGTTTGTGTCTACGTCTTGATTATAATTATAACTCGTTTTTATAATTTATTTGTTGATTTTTGTTTTCAAAAAAATTGGGGGTTTCTGATTTCAGCGTTCACTATTTTGATTATTGAAATAGGGTTTGAAGGAGGCAATTTTTCGAGTGAAGGATGTAGAGAGGACACATGAGGAAGAATTGGTGGAAAGGCAGCGATTGGACCATCAGATGCCTATCTTGGCGTCCGTTTCAGTTGGTTGGTCCAATGGAATTATGGATTCGAGATGCCAAGGCTATGAAGATTTCAGTGCCGATAAGTTCAAGTAGCAATGATCTGTTTATCTTCTATTGTACGTTTTCAATATTTGTGGAATATGTGGTAATGAGTATTGGATAGCAATCAACACTATTATAGTGAGAAAGAACTAAGTATAACCGAAATTCTTGTTCATTCTAATATCACATGTAATCATAATCTAAATTCTTGTTCATTCTTATATTTATCGAATCGTGTGTTACTATGTTCATACACATGCAGTTATTGTATTTGTTAATCATACTTTTTGGATGCATATAGTCAAATGCTAAACCCTTAAGAATGGGGGAAATGACATTTTATGAACCGTTTACGAGCTAAGTGTTTGTGATATTCTACAATTCCCAACTCCCTCGTGAATAGCTTCTAGATCATAAGTTCTTCTATTAAGTTCTATACTAAGCTACATGGAACTTGTCTTTCATCATTGTCAACATGGTATGCTTTGTGACAATTTAACTTTATAAATTTTGGTATAATTTTAATTTCTTCCATCTCTTGCTTCTACAAGCATAGATTGAAAATGACAAAGGTATGAAATCTATATTCTTGAAATGTAGGCAGTCTATTTAAATATTTCCTTTACTATATATAATATTATTCTTCACTTCATTAATTTTGTATACTTCAAGGATCAAAGGGGATTGTTATCTTGTGTATGCTTCATAGCTTAACTTTTGTGTTCTTCACAATATTTCTCAGGTCATAGATGAGATGACTAATGGAGGAGCAGACTACTATTTTGAATGTGTTGGAATGGCTTCTTTGGTCGAGGACTCATATGCTTGCTGCCGAAAGGTTTTATTGTGTCTTATTTGAAGTCCTCTCTCTTTCATGCACCAACTCTCACACTCTGACTCATCTACTCTTGGTGTAGGTTATCAGGTCATAAGTATGGTCACCTCCTATGCTAGAATCATACCGTCATTTTCTTTTCTTCAAGTTTCGGGTTGAGGGAAGACTTTTTTTGCTAGGGGTAGACAAACCTAGAGCAAAGTTGAAATTCAGTTCATTTGAAGTTCTTGATTCCGGGAAAACATTAACAAGATTAGCTATATGTCTAATTCTTGAGGACGAAGAGTTATGTTTCTTTACGTCCATAATAATAATAGATAAATAGCATGTTTCCTACTCTTAAATTTAGATGAATATTTTTTAAGAGTTATGTTTAAAGCATGTTTGCTATAAAGAGTGAATATTTTTTATTTGTGTTTTGATAAAATATTTTGTATTCAATGTTATATTGATTGACACTACATGTTTTAATTAATTTAATGTCCTTTTGCCTTTCTTAATATTATTTTGGATAAGGTTAAAAAATTTACTACAATATATATATAAAAAAGTAAAAATAATTTAATTTTCCCTTAGGAACTCTTTCATAACAATCTCCAATTAAGTAGGAGTTGCCCTCAAAATAATTTGGAAAATATTATTTTCACATAAAAAATTATTTGTAGGGAAAAACACGATTTAGCCCACAACATAATTTGTAGGGCAAAGCAAAATTTATGCCGCGAATTTATTCGTATGCAAAAGGTTCGTAGGGAAAGACGTTAGCCCATAAATTTTAAAAATTTGTTGTCTTTTACCTATCTTCTCGATGTTTGGCCCACAAATATGCCTACAAATTTTTCTTGTCTGCAAAGGTTTTTTCCGACAAATAAGAACCATTTCCTACAAATATATTGTAACATTAACTCAATGATTTCTTGAATCAAGAACCAAGGCTAAAAGGTTTAAATGCCATAAAAATTAAAAATCTTTGATAAGTTATGGATAACTACAATTAATATCAAGATGAAAGGCAAAATCCCAATTTATAATTAATCTCTCTAATGTGAACCATTGCATGATATACCCTGATTCGTACACAAGATTTGATAGAACCACAAGAAAGCTAAAATCAGAGTTATAACCTTGATCCAATTATTTCTTGAATCAAGAACCAGGGCTGGAAGGGTTGAATGCCACGAAGAATTGAAATTTTTTATAAGTTTGGGATAGTTCAATTAAGTGTTAGTTGTGAAAGCGAATAATCCAACTTTTATATTAATATCTCAAATAAACTTTGTTATTTTTGTATAATGAAAATGCCTCATATACATAGAAAATAAAAAAGAAATCTTATTCTACTTGAAAAACATTAAGATAAACTTAAACAAATAGAATCCAAAACAAATTGAAAATAAAATTTCAGACCCCACTGGATAACCATGCAATTACATTGTTTATATTTGACACAAGCGCATGGCACTATAAATTCGCTCTTGGGTTCCAAATTTTGGGGCTTCCGAGGGTAAGGAAATTAAAGCCTTGTGATAGCATGGTTTTCCGAATCAACTCCCTCTTCCCCAACTCAAATTAAATGCACTAAGGTTGATTCGTCCTTCATGCCATCTTGAAACATTGTGTTTTTTTTGTTTCACTCGAACTCTTGACCCACACAGCTTGGACTTGCATGACTCCTTTGATTTTCTTTGCTTTTAATCAATTAGTCCATCTGGAACATGCAAAAGATTTTTATATGTGCAAAATTGAAAATATTTCTGGATTATTCCAACTGATGAAATTACGATAACTGCCTAAAAGTTATGTACATTTTCATATATAGTTCTATTCCTTCACTTTTTAAATTTGTTTGGAACTTTCTCTTTATTATTGATATGTGTGTCATGTCTTGGTACAAACCAGCCTTGCACGGCCTAGCTATGGATCAAATGACCAACCATACGACTTCGTTGAAGGTCCATACAAACAAGAATGAAGGATATTTGATTAAATAAATTTAATTGATCATTTTATTAGATTAGACTAAGTACTTTATCAATGAATAAAAACAATTTAAGCTAGCATAATTTAATTATACAGAAATATAACACTTAAAAGTATAATCTACGCTTCATCTTCAAAATAGCAAGTCCTTGCCAAATTAAGAGGGTCTTTTTATATATGAAAAATATGTTTGTTTAATGGAGTTATTGCAATGGAGGAAAATTTAAAGTGGATATATGAAAAATATGTTTGTCTTTTATTTCTTCATATCAGGCTTTTTTAAAGCGCCTTCTATTTGTTGTGGGCTTTTTCAAGGTAACTTCTTTTTTTCTTGCATGTATTATTGTCCTTTGCAATTTCTTTATAGGACTCTCTTATATTCTTTAGGAATTATTGTCCTCCATCAGCTTTTCTTTTCCTGTTTTGAAATTTTATACAATTCCTTCTATGTGAATTTGTTGTTTTTAGCATCATGGTAGAGATTTTTAATCCCCATATGTGTCTTCATTATAGTCATCAGAAACATCAACTTTTTAAGAGATAGACATTCCTTCCTCTTTAGATGAAATGTAACGTTGATCTTTTTCGAGATCAATTCAGATTTTCTAGGGTTTCAGATTCAACAATTGTAATAACATTTTGCAATGCTAAATCATTTTTTTTCCTCACTCACTTTCAACAAGCTGGAGACAATTCTTTATATCATCTAGTATGGTCTAAACAGCCCCCCAGGCACATCTCCAAGTGGTAAAAGGGGAGGATGGAAAAATCCAGCTTTGCTTGAGGCTGCCGCATCAAGGGTTCGAATCGTGAAATATGAATTTGGCTCTTAGGTAAGTGCAAGTGTATAACCAGCCTTCCACCCTATACCCTTGGAGGTATAACCTGCGATTTACCTTCCTCACGATGCTTCAGGATAGGGGCGGTGAGGGGTCCTCAAGGTTGGGGTTCAACCTTTTTTTTTTTTTTTTTTTTAAGTATGGTCTAAACAAGTTGTTCATCTTCATATCTAATCCATAACGAGGTATAAAATTTCTTCAATAATTAAGGGGTTTCACCCAACAAAAGAAAAATTCCCAATTCCAGATTTAGGGAATAAAATATTAAGCAAACATTATTAACATAATTTTATTCTGACCTAATTTTTTTATCCTTCATCAAAGGATGGCAACTTGAAAAAGTTGATAACAATTTTTTAACTCTTTTGGCACAATGAGTTGAATATAATTTTTTTTTTCACCAAACAAGGAACCAAGTCATCTTGTATTTTCATCTCAAGGTTTTGAAACAAAAATAATTTATAAAACGTATTGATATAAGCCCAATATGTAAATTGAATGGATATTTCCTATTTTCTAATATTTCCTTTTCTACCAAAAGTTTTAATCAGTATATCAACTAATCTCATTTTATTGGGATTTAATACCCGCTATTTCAAACTCCATATTTCTAAACTATGAATTTTTGAAAAAGGTTTAACCCTCGATCTCATCCTCTGCCTCTTCTGGCAACATGAGCTGTCCCTTTTAGAAGGCATGATTGTATGCCCTGCAAAAATTCACTGGGTTAAGAAATTGGGAATACAATTGAATGCTCTATTAATATATTCAATCTTAAAATTAATATTGATAAAATAGCTTGTCATCTAGCAAAAATCTGTTTAGATGCAATAGTCTTAATGTCTGATGCTTAGCTCAAGTGTCCTTAAAGTGTTGTGGGGGAGGCTGTTATGATAGCTATTTATATGATAAATAGGACCCCCAACTAGTTCATTAGATGGTAGAACACTTGAGGAAGTGTGGATAGGCAGGTTCACTGATTATACACACTATTTGATTCAATTTAACAAGTCATCTTGAAATTTCGAAACAAAAATAATAATAGAACGAATTTCTTTATTAATAGTTGAATAATTTTTCTATGTATTTTTTCAAATTCTAGATGTAAATCTAACTAATTCTTCAATTAAAGAAAATCCTTCCCATAAACCTTCACTTTATTCGCATCATTCGCTTCGTACCCATAGGTATTCTCAAACAAATACTCCTGATATTTCCTGACGAAACTCTCATACTCTTCCAGGCTAAAGAACTTAATTGCCCAAACCCCATTTGCCACGAAATCAACACGCTTCTGGTCTTTAAATGTCTTGAACTGTAAATTAGGGATAATATCCTTCTTTCCCAAGAGTTGTTGAGGAATTATCATCGCGGTGGAGGATTGCCCAGATGTGCTCTTAAAGTTGATCCCATGAAAGCCTGTGATTTTGTTCGCTGGGACTTTCTCCTTCCGGTTCTAAGGGTGCTTGGTTTTCCAAAGAGGGTTGTTGTGTAGATTACTCAGTGTATCACTTCCACTCGATTTTCGATTTCAATTTATGGTAAGTTGCATGGCTTCTTTTGAAATGACCTGGGTCTTTGTACCCAAGCTGTTAGCTTACGTGCTGTCTGCTTTGGGTGGGCCACTTGTCCAATCAGTACCAGGATTCAACTTAAGTCTTATTTAAGAGGAAGGTCATGAGTTCAAATCCTGAGGACGCAATAAAAGTCGTCAGGGGTAAGTGAACGCAAGACCCACCCAAAGTGGACAGTACGTAAGCTAACGGCTTGGGTATAAAGATCCGAGTCGTTACAAAAAATGCGCATATTTTGTAACGACCCAGGTCTCTGTACCCAAGGCGTTAGCTTATGTACTATCCGATTTGGGTGGGCCTGAGACCCGGGTCGTTACATCTTTGCTGGTCGGAGAGGTCTGAGATAAGGAGATCCTTTGTCGCCCTATTTGTTTGTCTTGGCAATGGAGGTCTTCTCGGGTTTAATGGGTTTGATGGTTGCTTAGCAAGATTTCAAATACCATTGGAGGAGTGAGAAGGAAAAGATCACCCATTTGTGTTTTGTTGATGATCTTATGGTTTTTTATAGAGCTGAGATTGGTTCTGTATCTCTCATTAAGGATTGCCTTAATCGATTCAAAGCTCTTTCTAGTCTTATTCCTATAAGAGTAATCTACTTGCTAGTGGTGTTTTTTCATATCTTAAGGATCAGTTGCTTGATGTTTTGCAGTGTAAGGAGGGCATGTTACTGGTACGTTATCTTGGTGTCCCACTCATCTCTACCAAATTGTGGGCTTATGATTGTAAGGTGTTGGTGGATCGAATTATAGCTACAGCGAAGAGTTGGACTTGCCGAGCACCCCCTACGCAGGTAGTTTACAGCTTATTAAGTTTGTACTATTTACCAAAAGCTGTGATCAAACTAGTAGAAGCTACTCTCTTGTGGAAGGGTTGTGACCTTAACGCCGGTGGGACTAAAGTGACCTAGGCAAAAGTTTGTATGCCTAAGGATGAGGGTGGTTTGGGTCTACGGCGCATGGAGATTTGGAATAAGGCTGCCATGTTAAGCACCTTTGGTCCCTTTTTACGAATTTAGATCCCCTCTATGGATTTCATTGGCACGATGCTACTTACTTAGAGGCAAGAGCATTTGGGAATTGAAGTGTCCTAAAGATTGCTCTTGGAGTTGGAGGAAAATTCTTGGACTTCGGGATATAGAGAGGGACAAAATGAAATTCAAAATTGGTAATGGTAGACGTGCTTCACTTTGGTTTGATAATTGCCATCCTCTTGGCCCTTTAGAGAAGATTCTTGGTGAGAGGATCATTCATGAATCTAGATTGAGCAGACAAGCTAAGGTCACTGATATTATTGAGGGTGATACTTGAAGTTGGCCATCAGCTCGTTCCTCAGTGTTGTCTTACTTCATACGAGATACGCTTGGTACTTTTCGATTAGATGGCACTAGAGAGGATGTCTTGCGATGGGTGGATGATGTGCACGGAGTCATCTCGGTTCGAAGTGCTTGGGAGTCACTCAAGTTAACTGCCCTAAGGTGACCTGGTATCACATTGTTTGGTTCCCTAAACGTATTCCTCGTCATGCATTTATCCTTTAGCTAGCAATTCAAGGTGGCCTCTATACAAGACCAAGTTTCTTTCCTTTGGTTTGATAGAGTCTATGCATTGAGTGCAGTGTGGCTATTCAAAGGAGGATTTGGATAATCTTTTCTTTGCTTGCCCATATTCTGGGCGTGTTTGGCGGAGTTGGCCAGATACTCTTTCTTAGATGGAGCAGTTTCGTGGGAGGTCTATGCACTCTATTGTTATTCATTTGATGCTTACGACTTCGATTTACGCTATTTGGCATGAGCTACTGCCCATGGCAAGGCACCTAAACATGAGTCTGCTATTATTCAAGACATTGTTTTTTCTATTTGTGCACGAGTAAATTTATGTAGGGGCTTTGATTTCCATCTAATGAAAATAGATGGCTGCAATGCTCATGGGGTTTTTCTGAGCATATTTTTTATTAACATGGTTAGGATTAAGCGCTAATCTAGATTACTTATTGGTGCTGGGATGACATATATTCCTAGCCTAGATTTCTAGGGTGGGCCTATGATTTTGTACTTTACTTTCACAAGTTAAACATAATACACTTACCTTATAAAAAAAGGGGAAGAAATTATTTATCTAAGCTAAACTATCTCTAAGCTACTAGTCTTCATCTTTGCTTGTCCAAACATTTTGAATCCTACAAAGTTTAGACGGAGGGGCTTCATCATCCAAAGATGTTAGCTCAGATTCTTGGTCAACCTCTAGCTCAGGGTCTAGTTCGAACACTGGCTCCTGCTCTGGTTCTAGTTCTAGCTCTGGACATGCTCCGACTCATTCTTTGGCTGGGAATTAGATTCATAATTTGGCTCTTCTTTTGGGGTCTCATTAGGGTCTTCCTCTGACTTGGGCTCGGGCTCGGGCTCGAGACTAGAAACCAACATATCTAGAAAAGTTTCACAATATAGTTCATACTTGATCCTTTCTGGGTGATCAGGAGGGTTACCTTCCAGCATTTCGTCTCTACCCATAATGCCCAAGTCTCTCCATTGAGGGGGCAATGTATAGATAAAAAATTAACAGCTTGAATGAGTGTAATCTCATGTCCTACACCCCTTGCCCCAGTCCACCTAGCGAAGACTTCCTCCACATGCTCAATAAGTGTGTAAGTTGGGTCTGTCTCAAAATTCTCGTAACTGCTGCCCTATGGTTTAGAACAGTCCTACAAGCCGTCCATATAGCCATGACTGTCACATACAAGCCAAGTCCAATTATGCTTAATATTTTATTAGTAATTACACATTGCCCTTTATGCTTACATGATTCATTTTAAAGACAACATAAAATTTTATGCTTCAATCAAAAGTTGATTTAAAGTATGTGAGAATATAATTTATAAACGGAAGCAAATATTTTTAACATCATGCTACAATTTATACTTGGATATAACATTTCATTTCATTCCGACAATTTCTCAAATTAAATATAAGAATATATCTCATGCTCAAAATTAAAAATTTAACTAAAACATATTATGCAAAACCTTTGGTCCGTTGGATGGTAGTTGATTGGTAAATGCTAGGTGCCAAGAAACTTGTTGAAATTCTCGCAGAAATTTTTAATATATGCGTGGCGAACACACACAGTCGCAAGTCATCATTACAATTTATGAACTGGGAGACGTGTGTCTTGGAATCAGGCGACGTCTCAGCAAGATTCTTGAAAACACACAAAGGCTGAAATCATTAGCACACATCCCAATAATGACTTATCGGCTTAGAGACTCCACTTTGCCTATGCTAAAACGTTTCACTGACCAACGTCCTCTATGGACCTCATCTCTACATTAGCTTTATCAAGATACTTATCTTTCAGAGCCTCGTCGGTAAACTAGGACCTCGCTTCTATGTCACAGCTTTATCTTTTGAGAGCTTTGTTCTCGATGCTATGATCTCACCTCTACATCATAGCTTTATTAGGTTGCTTATTTTTTAGAGCCTCATCCTTAATCCTAGAACCTTGTCTCTGTATCACAACTTTATCGAGCCAAAAATCTTTCAAAGACGTGTTCGCTATGCTAAGACCTCAATCTCTACATTATTTAGGCTTGCATAGCTGCTACACAAGGTATATCACCAACAATATAAGTCCATGAATTATATAAATATCCATCCCTGGACTTTGGGGACTATAGTGTTATTCCTTGTCACAACTAAGAAAATGACCATAGTGACATCATGGTTCTTAGCAAAGATAAAACATTCTATGCCTGAGCATTACTTCTCCAACAATGAATCACTTTGCATCAAAAGTAACATACTCCACCCTCAAACTAAAGTCATGCATTATATAAATATTCATAACTGGACTTGGAAGAATATTGTTCACCGCATTCGATGAGGGTTCAAGCATCAACCTTTCAGTAGTCATCTAGCAAGCTTAGATAGGCCTATACTCCATTCTTACTATCGTACCTAGCCTAATTGAGGCCATAAAATATAGGTAGCCATAGTGATATATCACCTCAACCGAGGGGCTATGTCCTAAAGCATAGGTAGCCGAAATGATGTATCACCTTAGTTGAGATATCATGTAGAGTATGACCTTCCATGACTTAGGCGAGGTATCATAACTTGCTACAGATTAAATCTGAAGTGATTAGCCTCTAAATGTGAGAAGGTGTTTACTTGTTTCACCATTTCCAAGAGATTTTTTTTATACAAGATTGTCTGAATAATATATTGATTGACATTTCTGCAATAATGCCTCACAATAAACTTGTCAGTCTACCTTCAAATGTCAGTCTAGGTCATAGGGTAGCTGCTTTTCAAATAATATTAAATGCCCTTAAAATTTAAGACTAGCAAACACCTAAGAAAACTCGCCTTAGTCATTAAGATGAGGCCACTCGTCTTTTCATCCAACGATAATCACTCTCTTCTACTATAAATCTAAAATCACTTACACTGCAATAATTTATTTTGAAAATGCTGAGGCTATTTATAACTATTGATTTCGTAAAAATAAAATTTAATGGGATGTTATCTAAAAGTTATTAGCATTGAGTTTATTGTTCGTATGAAACTCGCAAGCATACTAGATTGTTGATAAGTAATAATATGATGTTATAGTATCATCCAACGAGGAATGAACTTTATTGAATTTTACTAATTCGTTGTCAAATTTGAATGGAAAGTAATAAAGTAGATTTGGTTTATTTATTTCTAAATTAATCTACTAATTATCTAAAATGTTTTAACCAAGAACTCGTTTGATTCCCATTCTATTCAAAATGCATTTTTATTTCTTCTTTTCAACAAAACATTCTTCAATAAAATAATATTATATGTAAATCCAAAAAATTTCTTTATGTTTTAACCTCATATTTTCCATCAAAATACTATTCCAAAATACATTATTTCCAAAAAATGGGGCTTAATCATGCTCTAAATATGTGAATTATATATTGAAATTCTAAATCCACTTATTATTATGATCATATTTTCAATATTTCATCCTATGTAATTTAGTATGATTTTTTGTATCTTGACAATTGATAATCCAATTTTACTTAACTATCTATTGCGAGGTGAGTTAAACTTTATTCTATACATGACCTGATCATATTCTTATTTTGAATTCATATGCAAAGTAACGCATTCAACTATACGATTATCTATATGATTACACATGCTATATATGTTATTCATAACATCTATTGCCTGTATGTTGAATTTGTAAAGTTTTCTCCCTGTGTGAACCTCCCAACCCTACAGCAAAAAATTAGTTAACTAATTGGTGATCAAACAATTAACTAATTCGACAAGGCCTACAACAATTAGATCAAGTAATTCAATAATTCAACAAAGCCTACAACATCAATCAAGAACACAAATAAACTAAAATATTTGGTCTTTGAAATTAAAAAAAAAATTCAAATAATAAGGTTCGTCTTCATCCAACACAAAGGAAATCAAGCCTAACACGATTCTAATGATAAATCAATAAAGGGATCGGAAATTACTGCCCAAAATTTATAAATAAAAGAAGATGTGAAATTTGTTTCTTGTTCTTTATCTTCAATCTCAAGATTTTATTCTTCAAGTTCTTGATGATTCTTAATTCAATCCTTGCTAGATTTGTTTGCTTTCAACTTATGATGAATTGACCCCTCATTCTTGAAAGATTTTATGAGGGGAATTGATATGAGACATGAGAGAGATATTCCTTAATGTTTAGCTCTTGTTCTGTACTTAGAGATGTTGAATTTAGGTCAAGAAACAATTATAAAGTTGGTTTCAAAAAGTGTTTCAATCATAGAAGGAAAGTTCTAGTCCGACCAAATATTACCCATTCTCACTTGGTTATGTGAGTTTGCTCTCACATTTGAAAAACTAAAGCCTTGCTCCCACAAGGAATTTACTCTATGCTCACATATTGAGTAAAAATCTATGTGGTTGTTCATTTTGCTCCTCAGCCTTTTTCCTTCACTCAATTTAAGTCCTTTTCACGTGCAATTTTCATCCTTTGGCTTCTCTCGTCTAATTGATTCCATTTGATCTTCAACCGGTTTGAATCAACTATTAGATATTTGCAATTTGATCTCTGAACTTTAAAAATCATTTATTTTTCCTTAATTCCAATTTTACTTTAATTCATTGAGTTTTACCTAACAAACAATAAATACATTTGATTAGGTCATAATTAGTCATAAGAACTCCTAACTGTCTATATTTTAATGCCTAGATAAGTATATAAAATATATTTATCAAACACCCCAAACTTGAACATTATTTGTCCTCAAATAAAACTATAACAAATCTAAAAAAGCAAACACATAATAAATTTTAGTTAGATAACCTATTGTTTGTCTTAATATTGGAACCATTGTATCTAATCTATAGAAAACTTCAAATCGGACTAAAAATAAATTAATTTCTAATTATACACTTATAAGCTGATATTGGTGTGTGAGGAATTAAGTGGAGGTGTTTTCAACTTAGATTTTGATGGATTTAAAAAGATTATGAATTCTAATGAATTTCATTGATTTCAATAGATTTCCATAAGTTCCATAAGAATCTCATTAAAAATTGTGAAATTTTCAAAAGATTTTGTTATATATATTTTTAAGCTTGAAATTCATCCAAATATTTTAAACTCTCTTTACTAATGAAATTCTTATAAATCACTAGACGTTGAGAAATCTAAAATCTCATGGAATATATTAATTTTTTTTAATATCAATTGAGGACACCTAAATTTTGAAAGATCCAACAAAATCTCATTTGAGAACATTCCCCTTATATACTAATTCTCACTCCCCCCCCCCCCTCTAGTTTGGATGGAGTTCAGTAATTGCAAGTCAGCAACTCAACACATAAGGATTCTCCTACATTTTAATTGCTTCAACATCTAATTCTCAACTAGGCTAATAATCTCTCTTACTAAAAGTTCAATTTTCTTAATTAAGTTTGTATTGTTAATGTATTGTTAATTAAGTGTGTCTTCTTTTTTATCTACCTACCTTTTCTAGTTTACTTTTTCATATTCTGTTTCATGCAATATCTTGATCCATTTTTTAGTTTTCTTTTTGAGATTTTCAATAAGTGTCCTTAGTGAGATCTTTTATATTGTAGCTTTCACTCGTGAATCATATTAGCTTTTTCCTATCCATAATTAATGCAATGTCCCTCATTAGACAATTATTCTAAAAATTAATTTTATACTCAAGATTTTCACCTAATTTTCGTCTTATTACTACTCAGACAAATCACGCAAGAATTTGCACAAATAAAAATCCCATTATCACAATATCTCTTCACAACAGTTCAATCACTATCAAACGATACTAATATTGGTTTAATGATGTATAATATAGTGATTATTTGACTTTAGCATCAAAAGTCCCCTATTTCAACCTATCAAGAATATGAATCAACTCATTACTTCACAATCTAAACTAGATTCAGGTATGCAATTAATATCAAACTCTAATATGATAAGTATCAATTGATTTAAGCATGTAACTTATTCATAATTCATAAATCAGCACATAATTGCAAAGATATATTAGCCGACAAGACTATATAACCCACACAAACAAGCAAACTTAAATCACTAGAAGGCAAATCTTTTTGGAATTTCCTTCCCTAAAGCACAAGAACACTTTTATCGGCAAACTGTGAGAGTTTTAAAAACTTTCATTTTTTAAAATTTTTATTATATAATAATGTAATAAAAACATTAAAATCAAACAAAAGCTTTGCAACCTCAATTATTTTTTTATCCCAAACTTAAATCAAACATTGCCATCAATGCCTCAAAATATCATCAAGTAAGCAAAATAAAATCTCAAAGAAGGGAATAAGAGATTCTCTAAATGTATATCTAATAGTGGAGGCCAATTTGGAATGAAATTTTGAAAGTAGATTATCCAAGTTTCTATGTTCTTCCCTTTTTCCATTGTTGATTTGTGTATTTTTATTTGTCGTGTTCTTACAAAATAAAGAGAAATCAATCATTAAAATATGAAAACAATTCATATTATGCTCAAATACATCACAACCTGTAGGGTAATATAGGGATGAAGATATCTAAACAACTACCTACTCATATTATCTTGACAGCAAAATAAATAGAAGGGGGGAAATTGAGTTGTCTTCTAATAAGCACTTATTTACAAGTCTTTCTATCATAGAATTCTGAAGAAATGTTTCTTTTTTCGTTCTTCTTAAGACTTCTTCTTCTTTTTAACTATTCATTTATTTTCCAAAGCTCTACATTATCCCTTTTAATGTAATGTGACTTTTTTTTATGTAATGTGACTTGCATATTCATCCTGATTCAAATTCAATTAATGGGCTTAATCACAAAGTCAATTGTTGGGCAATCAAAGAAGTAGGGAGAATGTGGTGAATTCCATTTTCATTAATTGTTACTTCTTTGTTTGGTTCCTTTGTAGTTTATTTTGTCATCCCCTATATGCACTTCTATAATAGTTGATATCTCTTTGGGTTGAATGGTCAGTTCATAATCTAAATTCACAGGCAATGGCAAGTTTTTCCTATAACTTTTTTTGAGTGGACTATACCCTCACATTTTTTAAATTCGTCCCAATTTATGCTATCTCCCACAAACATTTTGCTTTCATCTAACTTCGCAAGTTTATTATAATATTTTGCAAGTATCTTCTCATTTAACAGGAGAGAACCATCTCCCACAAGCACGTTATCCTCTTCCCAGCCAACATCTACATAGTCAACCTCAAGCATAACCTTCATCAAATTTGTCTGGTTCTTGTGTTTGGCATCTTAAATATTGTTTAAACAATAGAAGTTTTGACATAAGTGCACATAACGAGCAGTGTATAATGCACCCCATAACAAAGTTCTCAATACATATCTCTTACAAGAATATCTTTATCGTCCATGTAGAGATTAATCATCGCAAAAGTTTTTGTAATTTGCTATCATCAAAATCACATATACAATGCTAAATAGTACTAGAGATAAAATACCAAATACAAGAGAGATCAAGATTGCAGTGTGTAGTTTAAAAAAAATAAAAATCCAATAACGAATCAATAAATTCAATTTAAAACATTATTCCCCAACAACGACACCAAAAAATTGTTTGTACAAAACTCATAAGCAAATGAGATCGTTGACAAGTTATTATATGATGAGAATAGTATCATCCCATGAAGAATAAACTTTAAATTGAATTTTACTAAATCATTGTAAAATTTGAATACAAAATAACAGGAGAGATAAGGTTTGTTTATTTCTAAATTATTATAGTAATTATCTAAATATGTTTTTAACTAAATATGTGAATTATGCCCCCGTTTGACCCCCATGACCTAAAAATGAAAATGAGGGGAATAGTATTTTTTAGAAAAATGAGTGGTTGAAAAAGAAGGAAAAGTTTTCGATTTACGTGTAATATTATTTTATGGAAGATTGTGTGGTTGAAAATAAGAGACAGAAAAATGGAATGTAATGTAATTGAATTTAATGGGGATCAAACGGGGGCTATGTATTGGAATTCGTAATCCCTTTATTATTATTATTATTATTATTATTATTATTATTATTATTATTATTATTATTATTATTATTATTATTATCATCATCATCTATTTTCAATTCTCGGCCTATATAATTTAGTGAGATTTGTGTATCTTAACAATCGATAATCCAATTTTACTTAATTATCTATCAAGATAAGTTAAACTTATTTTAAGCACAACCTGATCATATTCCTATTCCGAATTCATGTGCAAAGTAATGCATTCAATTACTCAATTATCTATATGATTGAATAATATGTTATTTCTAACATCTATTACTCAATTATCTATATGATTGAATAATATGTTGTTCCCATAAAGTTTTAATTTAATGTGAACCTCCCACTACTACAACAAGCAACTAATTACCTAATTGGTGATCAAGAAATTAAATAACTCAACAAAACATATAAGATCAACGAAGAAGACAAATAAGCTAAACTAGACTATCTTTGAATTCAAAATAATCAAATAGTAAGGTTTATCTTCATCCAACACAAAGGAAATATAGGTGTTTAATTTTGGTCAAGAATCGTACAAAGTTGGTATCCAAAACGATTTTCAATCATGAAAGGAAAGTTTTAGTCTAGCAAACTTTTACTCCATGCATGGCTCTAAGAGTTTTCTCTCAATTTTGGAAAATTAAAGCCTTGCTCAAGCCATGGAGTCCCCAACTTTCTTCCGTCGTTCAATTTGAGTCCTTTCACTTGCAGTTTCATCATTTGGCTTCTAATTTCATCCAGTTGATCTCATATGATCTTCAATCATAGTCCAAATCAACTACTAAATATTTGCAATTTGGTCTCCTAAATTTAAAAATCATCCATTTTCACCGAGTTACATATTAATTCCATTTTTACTTCAATCCACTTAGTAAAAACCTAACAAGAAATAAATACGTGAGATTAGGACATAATTAGTCATAAGAACTACTGAATGATTATATTTAAAGGCCTAGACATATATATATAAAATACACCTAATAGTGTCAAAGCTATGTTTAGGGATAATGGTGTAGGGTCATCATGCTCATCCTCGTTGAACTTGCTATGTTCCAAGTCATTTACTAAATGATTGTTTTGTTACCTGAGAATTGTGTAAGATAGCAAACTCTTGGGGCTAAAAATTAATCCATCCTCTCAACAGCCACATCAAATTTTGAGATTGAGAAATGGACAAAGGAGGCTAGTCAGCTAACATGAGTCAGCACAAGGACTACAACAAATAGACATGGAAGTGAGTTGAGTGTCCTACCTCAAATCCATTTGAAAAACATGTGTCTAAAATTGATTGGCATGTCAGAACAATTTCTACCACAAATCGAAGACCTTGAGGCGAATCTCATGTATGTGACTTTAGAAGTGATCAAGGAAATGGACCTAAATATTTTGGAGTTCATATGTTTTGCAAACTCAAACTTATAGATATTTTTATGGCATAGGCAATTTAGACAATCCTTAAGTCAAGGAAATTAATTGTATTGCTATGTCTCTTACTTGTAATTTTCTTTTCTTGAAATTTTTTCAAAGAAAAAAATCTTAAGCCCCCATTTGGCTCCGTTTTGTGAAAATGAAAATGGGTGAAATAGAAAAATGAGTGGTTGAAAAAGAAGGAAAAGTTTTCGATTTACGTGGAATATTATTTTATGGAAGATTGTGTTGTTGATAAGAGAGAGAAAAATAAAATGTAATGGAATGAAAATTAATGGGGGCCTAATGGGGGCTAAATAAATTCTCATTTGTTGTGCCTAGTATGTTGTGTTTCCTATTTTTGGAATTCATTGATGCATACAAAGAAATGACATCGCTGGTAGTTCGCTTGTATATATAACATTGAGCTTGCTGCATAGATTAACAAGCTCACTTAATTTATCTATTACACAATTTCTCTAAATAATGGTCTTAAGAATGTAGGATAGCTGATTCATTAAGATACAAAATTTTCTCTATAATACTTCATTTTTCATGTAGTTTTGAGTTACAAAGATCAAATGTCCATAGTATCAAGGTGTGTAGATTTTTAGCAAGTTCAGTTACAATAGAAGTTTTATTTTTAGGATTTTTATTAATGATACATATGGAAAGGGACTTTTCGATCAACATGTGGTTGCATTGAATAATTTAGAACTTGATATTGATGATGTACGAGGTCAAAGCTATGATAGTTTTGCTTACATGAAACAAAAACACAAAGGAATTCAGAGAATTTTTCACGTTGTGATATGGCCACTCGCTGATGAAAAGTTAAATCTTTCTTTGTAGTGGTGCAATGTATATGCCCTTTATTTTCATCACCTACAAAATGGTGAAATTTTTCAAAGATAATGTAAATGGACTCACCATTAAACCTTTGTCACAAATATGTTGGGAAATCCATTAAAACATGTTGGGCAATAAGATTCTCAGCCCTAATGACAAAAAATGCTATACTTTCAATTGGCAAGTGTTAATTATCCTAAGAAAAGTGAGGTACAACATGTGAAATAAATGATTTTAAATTGTTACATGGATGGTTAATTGTTATGAAGTGTTGAAAAATGTTAACAAAGTCAGCAAATATTAGCAAAAAGAATACATGCATATTAACATATTATAAGGGCCCATTTTTTTTTCAAAAGCTACAGAAACTAGATTTGAATCAGCCATGGTTGAGGCTAAAGAGATTCAAGTGAATTAGAAATTGAACCATTATTTTTGAAAAATGAGTTATAAAGAATCAGTTTGGTGAGACTTCTTATAAGAAGTGATACAAATAGTTGATTAATCTTTTAGGGTCAACTATTTCATTTATATAGCATATCAAACTTTAAATAGATTTGAACAATTTCAGAAATATTATGATATTTTTGTATTTTTATTTGATTCGGGAAAGCATAAATCTATTGATGATACTATTTTGATGTGTTCTTGAATTAACCTTGAAAGTTACTTGAAGCATAGCATGGTTTCGGACACTGATAGAGTAAATTATTTTCCTAGTTGAAAGGTTTAAGGGAAGCCATACCTAGAGAAACTAATAAAGTAATTGATGTGTTGAAATATTTTAAGAGGATTGACTATTGTTTTACAATGCATGGGTTACTTATTAGTATTATTGACTATTCATATCACTATTGTGTCCGTCAAGACGAGTTTCTCAAAGTTGAAGTTGATTAAATTTTATCTTAAATCAACCGTGCCATAAGAGAGTTTGAATTGATTACCGATGATTTCTATCTAAAAAATATGTTGGAAAACTTGATTTAAGCAGTTTAATTACTAATTTTTGCATTTAAAATGTGAGAGGCTATTATGCTAGCTGATAAGTGATTACACATGACACTTGAGAGTAACTTTATGAATGAGATACTTAACTTTATGTGTTTATTGATTATTTTATGAGAAAGCATGGTATTGTGTGAGAATGGAAGAAAATGAACAATAATTGATCAAAAAGGATTAGAGATGGACATATTCTAGAAGTTGGGGATCAAGGAGTCATTTTTTAAGTTGAAAGACCTGAATTGTAATATAAGGACATAATTTGAAAAATAAAAAATAAAAAAAAATAGGGACCAAATCCCACAAGTGAAAGTATAATCTTTGAAAATTTTGGATATTAGTTTGACTAAATTTTTGTTCTCTGATAATCTTGGGACTATATTTTAGACCTAAATTGAGGTCTATAAAATGGATTTTTTACTCAAAAAAATGGAGTTTCGAAGTGATAAATTATGGAGAAAAACCATTCTACTGACCTTGAATTTTGTCTCTTGGAACGTGGCCAACAGATCCCAATCCTTCTCACATGTAAGCAAGCCTAATTATTGCACATTTAGACAAATCGTTAGCCATGCATGACTTTTTCTGGTAGTGTTGGGGTTGGATGTGCACACTCCGACAATCAAGTTAATTGAAGTTATAAGTATGTGAGTGTGGGAGAGCTTTAGACGCGAGCCTTCAATGTAAAAAAAGGGGGTTGACTTTAGGAAATTATAGAGAAAATATTAAGGGATCAAAGCTATGCTTGAGAGTTTAAACTTGCATTACTTTTGGAACGGTACATTTTTGTGAACTTTTACAGTAGAGTAGGATGAATACTAGGTGTAGGATAAAAGTGTATGTGGCATAATACTAACCGTGCCATAATACTTGGCACGGGGCTTAGACTTGACCTGACTAGCTGGATAGGGCAGTGGCAGCAGAAAGTTGTCACATCAATGCATACTAAGGATGGCATGAAAGATTTCCTGCCAAATTTCTTTTGCAGCCTCTCCAATGAAGAGGGTTCGCCTCCTTCAAATGGGGTTGACTCAATCAAATGGATTAGACATCTGATATAGGTTCGGCCTACCATGGAGTTCACATAAACTACCTCTTGGGCAGATGACGAAGAGTGTAGGCCTAGGTTTGCTTGCCACATAGGATCTCTAGAAACTTGTCGTGCGAGCCATAACAACAGTCTCCAAAGTCCATGTGGTTATTATATAATGCGTGGATTTTTAAGTTGAGGAGCAGTTGTTGGCGCAAGGGTTCTTTATTCAATCGAAGTCGCTTTATGTTTTTGCGAAGAAAAAATAGCATTGAGCTCACAATAGTCCTCGAAATCCATGTTTGGAACCATTCATATAATGCAAGGGCTGTTTAAGTTGAGATGTTTTGTTGCATGATGGATAAGACACAATGTTCGCATGAAGTCGATGTTAAGGCTTAAATTCATGAAGGAAAGGCCCTTGCTAAGAGGTCGAGCCTATTGATGTAGTTGAAGCCTAAGGCTGAAATTTATGAAGACAAGGCCCTTGTTTCTTAGGGCAAGCCTATTGATGTAGATGAAGCATGTCGAGTCAGAGTCGAGGATTGTACTTAAATGAGGAAATGAAGAAGGAAGTTTACCTTTGTCAAGCTGAGGTGAATGCTCTGACGAAGCGAGTTAAGAACTCTGACAACTTGCAGAAGTAGTTTTAATGCCTTGGAGGTAGCAAATAAGGAAAGGAGGGAGCTAAACTCCCAAGTGGGTGAGTTGACTATTGAGGTTGCTCGTTTGAAGTAATAGTTGAGTTAGGCAAGAGAGGTAGCTGTACACACTTGGAACATTATATAAAAAGATTTGAGTATGACAGCCTCAGTTTATAATGGAGAAAGGTTGCATATGACGAGGTCATCAAAATGATGGCTAAGCTGCATTCCGAAGTAAGGTGGCTACAATAAAGAAGCTCTCCTAGCAGAGCCATCCATCCCTATAGATGACGCTATTCAGAGTTCAACTAAGGAATTGAAGAAGGGCTAGGTGGAGCCTCAATACGATGATGCCACTTAGAACATTGAGGCTCTTCTTTTTATTTTGTTTTTGCCTTAGCCTTATATGCATTTCACCTCTTAATTAGTGTGTATTTTGTGTATCTAGAGAACTTTTTCTATGCAACTATTTTACTTTACTGAATTTGTGTAAGTGTTGAAGCAATGCAAACTTATATTGTAATACTTGATCCTTGATGGACTTAATAATCTGAACTGGTAATAAGTAACAATATGTACTGTTCTTCTAAGCAAAAATGACACGATGACTTAATTGGGCTACCATCTGGCTAAGTATATACTTAAAATGGGCTGACCCTTAAATTAATCTCCCTATGCGCTTGCACAATTACTTAAAAGAATATGTATGAAGGGTTCGTTGTTAATGTATAATTTGACCTTTATAAATAACAATCATGCATTTAGAATTGTCAGTTTGCTCATGAAGGTCGTCGAGAATTCAAAATGATAGGGCATCTTCTGTTGAGGACTTTCCGTAGGACTATTTTAAATTCCTTTGTAAAGGGATGGCTCTTCAAATGCAAAGGCATCTTCCGTGATGTTTGAGCTATCAATAGAAGGGATTCACCTCCTAGATTTCAAGGTTAGCCTCGTAAGACTTTCCGATAACAATTGGGATGGTTTCTGTAGGAGATAATTAGATGTGAAATTTGACTAATCTAATGCCTTATATATAGTACGACTAGTTGATGAATCGTAATTAATGAAGAATTAGTTTTGAAGTTTATCATAATCAAACTGAGTTTTGATTAACTAAAAGAATTGTATTCATATCAATAACCAATTTGCCACCACTTATCAATATAAACTAGATTATCTCCATAAAAGAATCCTCCATTAGAATTTCGAAAAAAATAAAAATAAATGCAGAGATAAAGAATGACCGGGGATGAGGAATAATAAAATAAATCTAGTTTAGTTTAATTATGATTACAATTAACCTTTACCTAAAAAGGTTAGTTTATCTCTACCCAAAACACTCACATACAGCCTATAGCAAAGTCTATATTCTAAATTAATTGAAATTCTATTCATCCTTATTTACTTTATATCATATCTAACTTGACATCTTATTCAAAAAACTATTTCCTAGGTCATAAACTCCTAATTAATTTATAAGCTATAAAAAGAGCCCAATATTGATATACTTATCTTCACTCTAGCAATACATAATTATTTGGCCCGAATAATATGGATTTAACACTTATTTTATTTTAGTCCCTCAAGCTATTCAAAATGAAATTGGTAAAACCATCTTTAGTAAAATGATTATATTCTAAACTTTTTTCGGGGCTTTACAATTTCCCCTCCTAAAAGATTTTCATCCTCAAAATTACCAGCATGTGGTTCCTCAGTTGCCCCATAACACGTAAAAACTCCGGCTTTCCCTTTCTTTTGTTGCTCATTATCTTTCTTCGAGGAGGCTTATTTGGGGTTTTTTACAATATGACTTGTCTTGCCGCATCAACAGCACACATTACTTCCCAATAAGCATTTGCCCCTATGTGTCTTGTTACACTTTGGATAGGGGGAAACAGTTTGTCCAAATCTTGGTCCAATGTTAATCTTCTTATTGTGTCCATCTCCTTTCTCTTAGTGGACCCATAAAATTTTCGCTTTCCTGAAGATTTGGCACCTTGCCTGAGCAGTTTGCAAAACCCAAGTATAGTTGGTAAATTGGTTGGCTGCCATTATTCCACCAGTCTTGGGATGCAATCTCAATGCGAACCTCCTTGCTTTCTTTACCTCAATATCCACTAGGTGTGGTGCATACCTAGAGAATTGTTCGAACTTTCTCTCATAATCTCGAGCTTCATCTTTCCCTGTTTAAGTTGAAGAAACCATACCTCTTTTCGATCCATCAGTGCTTGTGGGAAGTATTTTCCCATCACTTTATCCTTGAATAAGTCGGTGCACGTTGTTGTGCTTCAGTTCTAATGCACGATGCTGGCTCTTACCAGTGGCCTGTAGCATCAACTACATGAACTCCACGCATAATACTTTCTCAACATCGGTGCATGAAAGATATTTGAAGATTCGCTCCATTCCTCTTATCTGAGTTTCTGTTGCCAGTGGGCTTGCCTTACCATCGAAGGTTAGGGATTTATAGAGACGAAACTGTTCAACAATTGTTCTAGTGCTGTTTGCATCCAAGGAACCAGCCTGCGCTTGTTGTCTACCTCTGATCTTGTATAGCCCTTAGCAAATCCCTGATGACCGTAACTTTGTTTTGTTGTTGTCTCGACATTTTCTTAAAACGAATAAAATTTTAATTTAGAAATATTTGATAATGCAATGATGATGATGATGAGGAGGAGGAGGAGGAGGAGGAGGAAAAAAAACTTAAAAATTTCTAATTTCTTACATATAGTATTTTGTTTCCAAAGAAAATATCAAATAAATAAACTCTTCCTAAGTAAATAACATCTATCCCTAATTTCTAAAAATCTTCTTTTGGTATATTCCCATAATCTAAAGTAATGCATGACTTAGGCTCAGAATCTAAGACCAAATTAATGAAATTTAGTGGCTCGGGTTCTTGCTCAGGGTCTTCCGGCTCTGATTCAATTTCCTCCTCAGAGTCCTCCCTAGGCTCTTCTTTTGGGTCCTCATCGGGCTCTTCCTCTATTTTGGCTTTGGCTCTGGCTCTAGCTTGGACTCGGGTTCTGGGGCTAGCCCTTGTTGTCTGTGGTTCCACAAGATTACAATGCCCTCACAGTATCCCTTAAAATCAATCATATCCCAATCTTCCTGCAACTATAGCTCTAATCCATATCCCTCACGAAGTAAGCTATGTCTCTCCATTGAGGCCTCATAGTGCTTATGAGATGGTAAATCGACAGGACAGTCCCTCATTATAACCAAACGATCTTGTTTGGTTCCACTTAGAAAGGAAATCTTCAACATGCTCGACAAAGATTCTATCCCATCTCACTTCACAATTAATGTAGTTATCAATGGTCATATCAGCACAATGAAGATATATTGGGCTATTCCTAGTCATCTTAGTTGTTTGTCAAGTCCATGCTCCCGTAAATAATTTTTAAGTAAAATGTGAAAAGAAAATTGACTAATAAATTATCTTAGGTAATAAATACGTTCAGTAGTAAGAGGGCTCATAAACATAATGTCATACCTAGGATCAATTGGAGGGTAGTTAAGTAGTGAGCAGTGCATGCCAATAAATCTTCATCTCATTGTATGCTTAAGATTTTTTTTTTTTTAATTTTCATTGTCCTAATATTTATGAAAAAATAATATACATTTATTTTTATTTTATTTATTTCAAAATTTCCTAAAATAGGATTCCTCTCAAAATAGAAGTTTCTAAAATTGAAATTTTCTTAAATCTAAGATGATTCGAAATACTGTTTTTCGTCTTATTGAATTGAATATCATGCAACCAAAAGGCTTACAAATAACGAGGGGTCACAAGTGGACCGCTTAAATCCCTAACTTTTCTTAGACAGTTTAAGTCTTTGTCAGTACAAAATTGAAGAATACTCAAACAATAAGTGGAACGTAAAATCTCTCAAGATATGAATGTTCTATTGGTATTGTTTTCCCTTTAAAAAAAATCCTTCAAAGGCTAAAGCTAAGCACATAGTTACTCATGACATGTGAAATCCAAAACATGAGCATTAAAATCACTTGAAATTCTAAACTACTATCATTCAAAATTGATTTAAAACAAACATTTAACCTTCAAAATAGGAAAAGTAAAAAGTTCATTTTTTTTTTGGTTGCTATTAATGATTTAAAAAAAAAAAACAAATTGTCTATGGAAAGGTATACCTGTGCTCTGATACCAAGTTGTAACACCCCAAATTTTCATAAATTAGGAGTGTCAACCAAAAAATGTCTTTACTTTATATTGAAGGTAGAACAATAAAAATAAATTTCTTAAAAAATAATATGATGAAATATCCAACTATTTAAACTGAACATAAAAAATTGTATCTTTAAAAAAATGTTCGACTAACTAATTAAATAATATAACCTTGAAACAAAATTAACTAACTAATGAATTTAAAAACAAAACCAACAAAAATTTTAATACTTTTGTTTTTGAATCCACTTGACAGCCCCGCATTACATCTCGCCACCGTTCCAATTGATCCAAACCAACCTTTAAAAATATAGTAAGAGTGAGCTCAATAAGATATGTGCAGTTATATCATAATAAATTAAGCACTGCATACCACATTTCTCTTATGAAGTGTTTTGATGACAAAGTTAGATACCCATCATTTGTCATTTTGAATTCTCGAAGGATTTCACATTCCATTATAAAGAAACCAATAGAGTTCATTCCGTTAGGTTGAACTCGAAGCTCCACTAACAATTCATGCATAATTAATTGAACATAATAGCATAAGGAAATAACCGCTTGTACATAAAGTATCTTATCTTGATTGATTCAAAAATACGATTGCAAGTTCTAGATCTTTTTCTCTACTTTGGTAAATAATGGATCATGTAATGCTTTGAAATAATTTATAATGGTTGGAAGGCTTCTTGTTTTTGGGTAACAAATGGGATGGTTTTTATTGGAGACAATTAGATGTGAAATTTGACTAATCTAATGCCTTATTTACAGCGTGACTAGTTGATGAATTGTAATTAATAAAGAATTAGTTTTGAAGTTTATCATAATCAAACTAAGTTTGGATTAACTAAAAGAATTTTATTCATTATCAATAATCAATTTTCCACCAATTATTAATATAAATTGGATTATCTTCATAAAAAAAATCCTCCAATAGAATTTCAAAAAATAAAATAAAATAAGTGCGGAGATAAAGAATGACTGGGGATGATGAAAAAAAAATCTAGTTTAATTTAATTATGATTACAATTAACCTTATCTTAAAAAGGTTAGTTTATCTCTACCCAAGACACTAACATATGGTTGCCCATAGGAAAGTCAATATTCTAAATTAATAAAAATTCTATTCATCCTTATTTACTTTACATATCTAACTTGACATGATCTTATTCAAAAAACTTTTTCCTAGGTCGAAAACTCCTAATTAATCACAAGCTATAAAAAGAGTTCAATATTGATAAACTTGTCTTCACTCTAACAATACTTAATTATTTGTCCCAAATTATTAATATGGATTTAACACTTATTTTACCCTCAAGGAATTGAAAATGAAATAGATAAAACCATCTCTATTAAAATGATTATATTCTAAAAATTTTCGAGGCTTTACACGGGCTTCATTTGGGAATCGTTTCTGTGTCTGCAAGGAAGTTCAATTCACATTTCCTTAACTCATCATTAGATATCTTATAAAATGAAGGCGATGAGGTGAATGTAATCCTATCTCAACAAGGCTTATATCCTCAACTCCATAAACCATGGAAAAAGGGGTCTCCCCCATCGTAGTTGGTTTTGTGGTGTGAATTGCCCATAACACCTTAGGAAGCTCATCCACCTAGGCCCATTTCGACCCATCAAGCTTCTTTTTCAAGGTGTACTTGATGGTTTTGTTTATCGCTTCCACTTTGCCATTTACCTAGGAATGATGGGTGATGAGATATGTTTATTGATCCCCAATTCTTCATACAAGTCCCTACCCATTTTGTTTTCAAACTGTCTCCTCCAATACAAGGGAATGGGGAATCCTGAACCAACAGATAATGTTCTTCTAAATGAACTTGGCAGTCTTGGCCTCAGTAATATTTTTGCTAGTGGTTCAACTTCAACCCATTTGGTGAAATAATCAATGGAGACAATATTGTAGCTAGCACTACCTTCCCTTTTTGGTAAAGGCTCTATAATTCCCCATTTGACATTTAGTGCATTCTTCTTGAGTGTTAGTGAAATATCCTAGCCTTAGTATTTTGTGTGCGAGCAGGTCCCCTGTGTGATTACAACAAACTCCTTCATGAACCTCCTGAAGGACAAAATTTGCCCCTTCCCCACCAATGCACTGAAGAAAAGGTGATGAAATCCCTCGTATAGCAATTCATCTAGGAGCACATAATCAACAGCCATTCTTTTGAGTTTGTTGGCCTCTTCCTTATTTTATGGTAGGGTGATCCTTGAGAAAGACAATAACTGGCTGCATTCAAGATGAGGTTCCTTTAATCGGCGTAACTTCTCTTCTTTTGAAGATGGAGGGACTGGCAAGGTGCTCAATTGGTACTAACTTGAATAGCTCAAAATCCTTGCTATTAGCCAACTTTGAAAAGCAACAGTATGAACGTTCTCAATTTGTAAGATTTGAGTCAACTCAAATTTTTCAAAAGATGAGATGAGATCCATAACCTTCTTGAGATGAGCTACCATACTTCTGTCCCTTGTAGTTGATAAGTTTCTAGTTCTTTTTTATGAAATATAGTCTAATTTATATTATATTGTGTTTATTACAAAAAAAAAATCATGATTTGATAAAGAATTGAAAAAAAAAGTGCTAAAAATATAGAAGGATGGCGAAATTAAAACTATGGGGACTGAATTGCAAAATTTCAATAGTCGTATCGGGACATAAAATGAAGAGTGACGATACTACAAGCTCAATTGGAGGCAATCGGAAGCGAAAGGGATGAAATCACTTGTGAGAAAGATGAAAAAATATATTGCGAAAAGTTCAAGGACCAATTTGCACAATTTGGTCCCAAAATACAAAGATAAGCGTATGCATGGCCTGCATACGCTAGATCCTATTAAAGGTTGATTGAAGCTAAAATTGTTCCGCTACTCGAATGCACGAAATATACCATGCGTATGCATACTTTCAATTGGGAAAGATTTTCTTTCCCTGTTCTTGATTGAACTCTTTATGATGTGGTATTTTACACCTTTTTAACCTACATAGAGCCATCAAGAATGTACTTGGAAGCTATTATCACATATTCTGTCACTGAAGTGATTCCTCATGGGTTGAATTGTTTAGTTGAGAAAATTACAAAAATAACCAACCATTTTATGTCACGTAGATCAAATTTGGTAGAAGTACTCTAGAATTAACAGTTATTCATCACATTCTTACTTGTCAGTGATCCCATATACTTGTGAGTTTTGTCCAAATAGGTTTTTGGCGTCATTGTCAGGGAATAATGATTTTAATTGTAGTTTATTAGTTGATATTAGATTCTATATTTTTTTCTTCTTTCCTTTTGGGCTGTTCATTATACTAGCAAAATTATTTCAATTTCACGCCTTTTAGGTTGTCATCAGATTATGTAAGATTCAAATGAGATAGATCTAGCTCCACTAGACCCCAAGATCGAAAGAACATTTAGATGGCGTAGAAGAGAATAAAGAGAAGCAAGGATAATTACTAAGAATCAAAAATAAAATCACATAGATACCTATTGCCGAGGGGCAAATACTAGGAGGAGATTTTGGGAATCCAATGCCTGGACCAGTGCTACCTCCTATTATCCTCCATTTGGACAAGCTAACTTCCACATCATACCACATCTCATCATTCTCTTCCAAATTATCGGGACATCAAATTTTTTGGAAAAACTACTGAAAATCCAAACGAGTATATCCAAGCTTTTCTGATGCTGTATGAAGTCATCAACCACTAGGAGATGTAAACAGATGCCTTTCGGATGCATTTATTCTATCATACCTCAAAGGAGGACGCAAAAAGGAAGGCTCTACTCATTAATTCCGAGAGCCTCTTATGTTGGAATGACATGGTACAAAAGTTACAATGAAGTTTTTTCGGCCATCTTGAATTCATCAAATTCGAAATGAAGTTCATAATTTCGAACAAAGAAAACTGAAGACATATGCATGGGAGAGGTTTAAGATACTCATTTAGGAAGTGTCCAAATCTTGACATTCCTACACAACTGCATGTGTATATATTCTATTATGGACTACGCTTAGAATTCCGTAATATGGCAAATGCTTCAGGCGACGGTTCAGTGATGAAGATGGAAATTGATGATGCCCACGAGCTCTATGAAGGATTGCCGAAAATCAGGCTAATTGGCCGACGTACAAGGACTTCCCAAAGAAAGCAACAACTACACATCACATAGATGTAGGAAAGAATTATACTGCACGAATGGAAGTGATAACGAAAAAGCTTGAATAAAATACCAATCTGTAAACATAGTACATTTACCAGCACTAATTTGCACAAGTTGTAGGGTCTATCATATTATACTACCAGTTGTCCTCCAACTTCTACTCACACGATTCAGCCTACTGAGGTCAATTATACATAGAATTTTCGAAGGCAACAACACAACCTCTACCCCAGTAATTATCATTTTGATTTGAAAAGCATCTGAACTTCGAGTTAGTGAATAATTTCAGATCAGAGATATTAGATAAAGGGCAACCCACTAACTACAATAGCAAAAGAAGAGGGAATTCTGGGATACTTGTTAAGCACATCACCAAAACTGACTACAATCTAGAACCAGCAGACCTTTATTCAAAACTTAGAGAAGCTACGTTATCCAATAGATCACAGGATGCCTTGCCTAGTGATACAGAGTAGAACCCATGAAAGCAAGTGACAAGTGAGTTTTTACTCACGAATTTTACACAATTTTAACTTGATTATTGGCTAGATCTTATTAATATATGTAACATTTTTGATGTGTTTGTTAGTGTTGTTTTGAAGGTTAGATGAGGAGGTTTAAAAGGGCTATTAAGGTAAATAAAGAAGTCAAAATAAACGAATTTAGAATAGCAAGTCAGTGCCTAGGCGTAGGGTACGTAGCACTTGGGCACTGTGATTCATGAAAGAAGAAGTAGAATGGATAGAAAGACAGCACCTAGGCATTGTACTTACAGCGCCCAGGCTCTGCCTGCATAGTGGGTGTTACATTGTTTTTCGTTGAGGCGCCTAGTTGCTGCTTCTTAGCGCTTAGGCACTATGCCATTTTCTTTTAGGATTACTCATTTTATCCGTGAAAAGCCCATAAAGACTCCAAATTTTGGAAAAATGGGGACAAGAGTGTAAATACAAGTGTTTGATACTTCAAAAGGGGATTCCACACATTGAGAGACAAAATATACAACGATAAATTTTGAGAAAAAATCGAAAGGATTGAAAATAAGAAACCTTGATCTAGGTTTTGAAATCAAGATTGGAGGCAGAAGAGAACTTGGTGTTTCATCACTTTTTCTACATCTCAATTCAAAATCCAGTGAAGTAGTCAATGCAATTCTTTGGTTTTTCTTCCATTATCATGAATAGTTAAAATCATGTTAGGGCAAACAATGTAATCTTTTAAGATTTTTTTATTTCTTTTATTCAAGATTCAAGTTCTTTAAAGGCATGTTTCTTTTAATTATGTACTTAATGCTTTATATCCTCTAGCCAATTATTCAACCATTTCGTGAATCTATTACGAATCGAGAGGTGGGTTTTAGATTTAGATTGCATAATAAAATATAGTAAATTAGTACAACGTATAGAGATACTTATATTAATTACTGTGGTCTCAGATGAATTATTAGATCTAATATTTCGTTTAACTAGGTTTGATTCACATAGGGATATTAAATTGAATTAGTTAAATAAACTCAATTAAAACTCGAGAGGAGTAAATTGAATACAATAGAAGATTGAACACTACATTAGGTGTGAATCTAGAATTAAGATTTAAAGTCGATCAACAACTAAAATTGTTCTGCTCTAATATCCTATATTTCAATCCTTACTTATTATTTATTTTTTTGTGTAATTTTAATATTTTCAAGCATTAATAATAATACAACAATCACAACTATTTGTTTACTTTTGCCAAATAGAAGTTAGAAATATTAAATTAGGCATTAAAGTATAGTCCTCGTAGAAACAATAATCCGAACTTAAAGGTCCATTATACTACTTCTTACGATGCTAATACGTGTGGCATAACCCCTATTACTTTTAGTCTTAATTTATTTTATTCTCAACAGTTATTTGATTTGTTTATTTGTTTTTATTTGCAGAAAAAATGTGCGTTGTATGATCTAAGGCAGTGAAAACATACTTTCAGATAAACGTTCACAAACAAAAATAGCAACATCAAATGGTTGACGATCAAAACATATCTATTCCTATTCAGCCAATTGGACAAGTGCCAATAAGAGTAGTGGCTCCAAATCAGTAGCATGAGCAAGGGGAGATAAATGAAGGAGATTTGTTGGGCTCAATGTTCTTGATGCCTATAGCAGCACCCATGCGTTCCAGTATTGTGTATCTAGATGTTGGGAGTAAATACTTTTTAGATACGGGTAGATTGGATCAATTTGACAAGTTATACTCTCCAATTCTATGTGTTACCTCATGAGAATTCGAATACACACATTTCCAAATTTCTTAGAAACTGTCAGACTTTCCATGTCTGGTTTCACACTATTAACTTGCAATTTTTTCCGTATACACTAAGAGATGCTGCATTGGAATGGCTAGACGTCGAACATCATGGAAGCATTTTACCACATGGGAGGAACTGATTAGGAAATTCTGTAACAAATTCTTTTCATTGGCTAAAGTAGCAGAAATTAGATTGAAAATTCAAACCTTCAAATTGAAAGATGGGGAGAGCTATCATGAGGCATGGAACAGATTATGGATCACTGTTAAAAATGAAGTGCAATATTTCTACACAGACTTTCCCCACTATCAAAATCTCTAGTGGATCGATCATAGGAAAAATGGTACAGCAATGCATGGATTTGTATGAATTAATTGTCACTACACATTCAATGTTCTCATTAGAAAGAGTAACATTACTGAAAGCAACCTACTAAAAATTGCTTGTAGCTTGCTTCTTCAAAAGAACAAGTAAACTTTATTCAAAATGGTTCCCGTGATTTCAACACATATAGGAATAATTTCCAGCAAGAAAGAAGACCAAGTTTGGGAGAGCTGTTTCATTAATATGTACAGAAAACAGACAAAGTATTCCAGCAAATTGATACTAATTTTCAAAATTAGCAAGCATCTATGAAGAAGTTGGAGACACATATTGGTCAAATAACTCAACAACTTGTAGAACGTCCACGGGAAGCAATCCAATGACAAATCCTAAGGAACAAATGATGGCAACCCAGGGCTCCGTAACCACTAAAGCATATGTAACTCCACTTTCATTTCCTCAAAGACTACGAAATATGTCAATAGAGCAAAATATTCATACTAGAACTACAAAGGGTGAGGTACAATTACTAGATACTATAGCAAGAAGACCAGAAAAAAGATGAGTAGTAAGAGATTGATGAAGCTACAATGGAAGAACACCATCCTCAATTGAAGAATGTACAGAAACATCTACTATCAAGGCATCAAGTCCAGTCAAGGCTTAGTGCTTTCCATTCCTTTTCTTCAAAGATTCAAGAAGAACAAACAAAACACAAAATTTTAAAATTTTGTTGATGTTCTCAAGAAGCTCATTTCCATTTGTTGATGCGTTATTACATATTCCAAGCTGCACAATATTTTTGAAATAGATGTTGACAAAGAAAAGAAGGATTCCAGAGTTTGAAACTATGGTATTAACTGAATAAAGTAGTGCAAGATTGCAAAAAAATTGCCTCCCAAGTTGAAAGATCCTAGGAGTGTTACTTTACCGATTTCAATTGGAAAGTCCTGTTCTATTAATGCACTGTGTAACAAGGGTGCTAATATAAATCTAATATCACATTCTGGTTACAGGAAATTGGGAGTGGATAAAATCAAATCAATATCAATAACGCTACAACCGGCTAATAGAACAATTTCAAGTCACGTAGCAAAGTTGTGGATATACTTATAAAAGCAGGAAATTTAATATTTCCTGTTAATTTCATTGTGTTGGATATATTAGAAGATCGAGACATTTCAGTTATATTAGGTCGGCCATTCTTAGCAATAGGATGGACCCTGATTGACATGGAGAATGATGAGCTAATATTGAGGGTGAAGGACAAGCAAGAGATATTCAATATTTAAACTCAATATGAGCGACCATCCGACATCAAATGTTGTTGTAGAATTGATGAAGAAGTGCCACTTAATCAACGAAGCTATTAGAAAAGAAAATCAAATTTTGGTAGACTTCTTGGTAGAGATGCAAATGGAAATATAAAAATATGGAGAGTCTTTAATGGCAAGTAAATGAGAATTGCACAAAGTGCAAGGATGGCATAATTTTGTTCGAGCCACCATAATCAATCATGACAACAAGTCAAGCTAATGAATTTAAAGAAACGCTTATTAGGAGGCAACCCAAGCTCTACCCCTTTCTTTTTATTTAATTTTGAGTTTTAGGATTGTTTATTTTATTTTCGTAATATTCTCTGTGTAGGAAGATTCCCAACTGTGTGGGCAACATCGTGACTAGAAAGCCAACCCATGACCATCTCACCAAGGAATCAAAATTGGTTCATTTTGGCCCATGAAAAGCCTATAAAGGATCAAAATTTGGGGAAATAGAGAAGGAGTATAAATACAAGTTTTTGACACTTCAAAAGTGGATTTCACACATTGAGAGGTGGAATATACCAGAAATTTTAGGCTTTATAGTGATCCATATCCAATTATAATATTGTGTTTATATAGGTCAAAATTTGAATTGGTTTGTCTAATCATTATGCCCCTGTTTGATCCCATTAAATTAAATTACAATACATTTCATTTTTCTCTCTCATATTTTCCACCACACAATCTTCCATAAAATAATATTATACGTAAATCGAAAACTTTTCCTTCTTTTTCAACCATTCATTTTTTAAAAAAAAAATATTATTCCCCCTATTTTCATTTTCAGGTAATGGGCATCAAACATGGGCTATATTATACTTACAAATTGAGCACGAATTCATTCTTGATTGCAACTATAGATAAATTTGAAATTAGTTGTGTAAATTAACTACCTTAGAATCTTTTAAATATGTATTATGTATTAATTACACTAATCTCCCCAATTTGAACCATATTGAGAATTCATTTATAATAAGTTTGGAGGTGATTAGATCCATGTTAAACCAATGACATCATCAGTCATGGCACATAAGAAAATGTTGCTTACATTATTTTGTGAAACTATTCTTGAGTAATTTGACCAGACTCATTACCAATGTTTAGAAAATAATCTACAAGACGATTGCCGATAGTAATAGTGAAAACTACATTCTAAAACTAGAAAATCTTAAAAACCAAAAACAGGACAAAATAAAAAGGAAAGAAAAGTGAAACACGCCAAAGTGTGTTAAGGCAATAGCAAGACAGCTATAAGTACTGTATTTATCCAGCTATATCTTGGTGTCTAATTAGGGATTTGGATATTGGTTAAGTTGACGATGAAAACAAACCTAATATCACTTGTTTAGTTCACATTCAGCTCAAAGAAAATGACAAATGAAGAGAAAAATACAAGTGATGAGAGACCATATCGACATACATGGGATTGTGTATTGTCTGGGAAAAAAAACTTTGGACCTGGAAATACATGACTCGATCTAAGTAATATCTATGGAGTTGAGAACGTTTAACACACACATTCAAAAGTGAATATAAGATATGTAGAGTTTATGAAATAAATTCACTTTAAGGAAACATTGAATTAAGTTTGTCTAGATGAGTATCTTTGTTCAGTTAAGTTTCAATTGTGCTTAATTTAATGATGAAATAAATATGTAAATTTGGGGGGTGTTTGCATAAATATTACACTTATCTTCATCATCAAAACATAATAATTAGGAGTAATTTTGTGAACTAGATATTTAACTTTATGTGTTTAATTATTGAACGAGAATGGATGAAAATGATCAATAATTTATTAAAAAAAAATTAAAGTTTGACATATTCTAGAAGATAAGGGTGTTTGAAAGTTGAAGTTCCTCAATTGCAATATTTTAGGGCTCAATATAAACAAGAAAAAGGAAATAAAAACCAAATTGTACAAGTTTAAAATCCAACAATTTAAGTTATTCTAATTTGACTAAAATTTCGATTTCATATCATCTTGGGACTCTATTTTAGAGATAAAATGATGTCTATAAAGATGGATCTTTCATTCAAACAAAGAAGAACTTTGAAGGAACACATTCTTGAGGCAAACTGCATAGATCCATTAATAAATTCTCAAAAATTGTGGCCCTAAACTGAAGGCTAATATCCATCAATTGGTTGAGAGATTTACAGTCATCTAAGAATTTGAAGATCCATTACTTCCATAATTGTATAGAATCCAATTATGTTGTTAATCCTTTTATTGTTTAAATCGTAGTTATAAGTAAATAAATAATTGGTTCTCAGGATGAACAATGTAGCATAGTTTTAATATTTATTTAATTCAAAATGTTTCACATCAATTCTTATGTACTAATTACTTATTGTAGGTTTAATTGACATTCAATTGCTCGTAATTGCTTGATTTAGATACAATATGAAGACAAAAGGAGTGATATATCATATGTTTTGATAAAGGATAGAGAGATAACCTTATAGTCTATGCAATCTTGATTGAATTCCTATAAATTAATGTGTTATGTAAATTTGGTCACGTGAATAGGGTTAGTTTTGCTTGGGAGAGATTATTAGCTGTATGATTAAGTTGATTGTTAATATATATTAAAAGGGGATGAATTATGTTGGATTGAATGGATGTTAATCGACCTCAGTGAATTCAAAATTCTTAACTACTTAATCTCATAAATTTCTCACTGACTTCAAACTTATATTAATTTAGAATAGTTTAAGATAAATTAGTTATAACATAAACAAGTGAATTGATAATTGGCTACCACATTAATTTATGTTAAAGTTAGATAAAATAAATAAATTTGATAATAAGTAATTAGCCCATCAACTTTATTATTTATCACGATATGTACGCTTGTAGATCACTAGCCTAATCTCTCAATTTTTGAAAGATATTTTATTTTGCTACTTATCTTTTGGATTGTATATATAGGCATAGCAACTTGTAAATATTTAAATTTATAACATATTTATATTTAAACGAAAACTTTGGTATAATCCTATATCCCTACTGAAGGACCGTGCTAATGAGACGAGGGAGTTTGAGAGATGAAATCCTTGTGGTAGTCCTTAGAACAAAATATATAATAAAAAAAATCCTGTTAAGCTTGATGAAGCCTAGTAAAGAAATATATCTTAAGTATATATAACACAAGCTACAAAAAGAAAAGCAAAAATTAAACCCACTACTTTCACAAAAATAAGATATTAGTTTAATACACTTAAAACTAATTACAAAAATAATTCCCTTATTAGTTATGCCCCCACCCCCCACCCCCCCCAAAAGCCCAAAAAGTTGATTTTTGTCACTTTTTTGAATATTTGTTACTTTTTGAACTTTTGTTAATTTTAATTTAATAGTCTATCTTTTTCTCTTTTTTAAAGGATTGGGAGTAAATCACGCCACAACAATATTGGTTTAAAGGAACATGATATGCGTTTTTATGAAAAAGTGACAATACTTTTTAGCAGTATACCTTAACTCCTTGAAAAGTGACATACACTTTGAACTTCATAAAATCATTATTTTATTGATGAAATTGCAAATCAGTGATAATATAATCTCTTTTTTAACAGCATTAAACCTTAGCTTCTTAAAAAAGTAACATGACATGTCACCTTTTAAAAAAGTGACTTATGTTTTAACAAAAATTATTGTATTTGTGAACTGGGGCAATAATTTCATTATTTTGTTACTTTTATATTTGTTATCTTGTTTTCATTTATCTCCATAATAGATGAAAACGTTAGTTTTATCCATATCTACAAAAAGAATACAAATAAAACAGTATGAGATTTTATTTTTTATTTTTTTTAAAGTGATGGAGTGTATCACTTTTATGTTTCACCACATTAATTCATATGCAAAAGACAAATAAAGTGCTACAATACCTCACTTTTAATTTAAAGCAACGTTAAAATTTATATTCATATTTAAAATTTCACAAACACACATGCATTCGTCTCTTTAATTGATCCAAAAGAATTCAAATGAGATATTGTGACCTTCTTAAAAAAAGTGATAGATCGTGTCACTTTTCTCATTTTTATATTTGTATTTACATTTTCACAAACACTTTGCATGTATCATTTAAAATTGATTCAAAGTTGAATTTTCATTAGGATCCGAAAAGAGTCGAGTTGATATGATTAACAATCTAAAGAAGCAAAGTGTGAGAAAAAAAAAGGTCAAATTGCATGTGTGACTTTTTCATTTAAAAGTGATACATCATGTCACTTTCGAATATAAAACTCGAATTCACATCTAATAGTGGAAAAAAAAAAAAAAACAAAACCAATAGTTAAATATTTGTTTACAAGTTCTCATAATAACTTCGCAAAAATATGTTCGAAAAAAATAATAATTTTAAAAAAAGAAATCTCAAGTTAAACAACTTGTTGTCTTTCGGTTAAAAAGTGATAAATCACGTCATCTTTTAATGTAAAAACATTAATTTCATCTAACATGGCAAAATATCATTACATCAAGTCCGTTGTTTGTGCATTATTATCCATATATGCAAAAACATAAACATATGTACAATATTATTAAAGTGATACATCAATATTATACATTGTGTGATTTATAATTAAAAAGTGACATGCAGTATCACTTTTAAATGTAAAATTTTGATTCATATTCAACATAGAAAAGTAGGGAGAAAGTATCAACTAAAAGGTTATTAATAAAAAAATCCTCGAATTACACTGACTTTTCTTTTGGGTTGTGGATTATTCATCATAAATAAGTATTTGTTAGTTTGCATTCATCTTGAAAATGTAGTCATCAACACTAAGATTTCCCTTCTTCATAAACTAGAGCAAGAATCAATGGCAATGTTGCTCAATCATACTCCACACATCAAATGAAGCTTCCCACCTTACCACATGGCCTCTAAAATGGAATTCGAAAGCCAACTAATTAGTGTTCCGTATTTTGTGTGGCTACGATTCATTGTTGAGAATTTACTTATCATACACAGTGGAAAATAAAACAGACTTCAATTTCTACCAAGGATCTCCTTTGTATTTAGATATAAATTGTACATTTTTGTGAAATCTACAAACTCCTTTACTTTGCTTTTGGTTCCAACAACCTTGATATGCCACTTACAGTTGTTCAATTATCCAATCTCTGATAAAATTTCACACGGAGATCAAGATTGCGGGCAACCAGAGTTTTCTCCTCTTGTGCTAGCAAGAAAAAAATTCTCTACAGACTGAAAACCCTAATCACTTATTTATATAAGCCCAAATGGGCTTGGCCTGACCTGGTCCAATGTTTAGCCTCTATTTGGCCTCCATTTTTTGCAAAAATTAATGGGTGGAATAGTATTTTTTTTTAAAAAAAAGGGTGATTAAAAAAGAAGAAAAAGTTTTTGGTTTATGTATAATATTATTTTATGGAATATTGTGTAGTAGAAAATAGGAGAAAGAAAAATGAAATGTAAGGGAAAGAAAATTAATGAGGGCCAAACGGGGGTTTAATTAACCCATTTAATTAAATTCGATTCGTTAATTAATTAATTAATTCGGGCCCATAAATAAGCAACCAAATTAATTGACAAATCACAGTCTTCCAATTCCTCTTTTGTGTGCGACCCATCAGGTTCCCAATCATGATGCCTAATGATGTGAATTATTATTTTGATCTAATCAAAATCGATAAATTAAAATACCCTTTTAATTTATCACTAACTCACGTTCGCAGTCCTAGATTGACATTTAATAATGTGTCAGTGCAATATAAGTGATCGAAAATGTCACGTAATATGACAAAACCAAAATTGTTCGATTACCATGAAACTTTAATCCCTTCATTAATATGGTCCGATCAATTATGAGATATGGAAGTGTATCAATCCCGATTATCTATCACATATTTCATTTCATTATAAAGTCAATATAAATCGAAAACTCATTTTCGACTTCTAAGTATACATTGACCAAGAATTTCGTTATCGACTTAATTGAATGAAATGCAGATCATAATATCTTCCTATTTAAGAGTAACGAATCCTCTATTCGTTATTCACAACCTTCATACAATTTTTGACATATCTGAACGATACCGTATTAGCGGCCATGGCAGAGCAACATTCAACACCACCAGAGTATGACTGCCCTTATATAAAGCACCATAATGATCTCAAGTCTAAGAACCAATTTCACTACTGAACGTTAGAGATTTACCATTGACACTCAGATAATTATCCATGTGGATTCTCTCAGTGGGTCTTCAATGTTTTGTTCTATAACAAAACATCCATGCGTTCATTCAAGTGTTACCACACTTTAGCTTGTGAAATCACCTAATTACTTCACAAGTAAGAAATGCTACACGTGACAGTCTATCTATAATAACAATATCCGTATCTCACCATCACTTTCGACCACAGATGATTTAAGATTCATCATATGTAATTTGCATCTCACAATCACAACTCCTTGTGATTAACAAATTACCAAGATTTGAATGTACAAACTTTATTATTTAATTTAATTGAATATTAATTAAATAATAAATTTGCCATAAAATTGCATCAAATATATATTAAAAGTGTATATATCCAAAGTTAATTGGATTTAGGGCATAACACTTACAAATTTCCATTTGCACTAAATCTAATCATTTATGTATCTAATATCAAAAGATTATACATGACAATCATATTTATATTGCCACAACTCTTTATTAGTAGATCTGCAATATTATCAATTGTGGGAATTCGTTCCTTTCTTTACGTTATTTTTTTATTATCTCTCCAATGAGATGATACTACTTTAATTTTTGTTTGGATTATTGATGAAACCTTAGTTCCTTTACTTATACGATGGCTCAATTGTTATCACCAATTTCTCCATATAAAATCTTCTCAAGATTTTATTTATGAAGATTGGGATGAGTTAAGCAATCTTTTAGATCTATCTTTATAGATCAAGTTGCTTGTCCCCATATCTTTCATAAAAAATCCTTTAACGAACATTATTTCAACGATTGAAACGTAGGAATGTCATTTCCTATTAATAATATGTCTTACATATAATATTAGGAATGTGACAAATGCTCTCACTATCTTATTGTAAACACATAATTCATCTTCATATTTGATAAAATTAAACCTTTTGATTTTTCCATTAAATCGAAGATTTCCACTCCAAAAGGCTTGCTTTAACTTATAGTCACGGTATGTAACTATTGCAACCAAAATTCGAATGGATTTTAACATGGCCACAGGCGAAAGGTTTCATTAAGGTCAATACTTAACTTTTTTCTACTAGCCTTACTTTGTATGTATAGATATTTCCATCCATATCGACCTTTTCCTTGAACCATTTACAACGTATGGGATTTATCCCATCGGGACAGTCAACTAGGTCCAAACCTTGTTTTCATACATTGAGTTCATTTCGGATTCCATACCTCCTGACATCTATTTGAGTCAACACTTGACTCTGCTTCTATGTAATTAGTAGGTTTATCATCTCGATCAATAATACTTTATTAGTAATCATGGATTCGCACCTTCTTGAAGGTCGAATGATCCTACTAGATTTAAATTGAGCTGTCATGTCTTCAGGAGTCTCTATTTTCTGATCAAGAGTGTGTCCCTCATCAGGTGTGGAATCAAACTCAGATTCATCTACTTGATCAATGATATATGCGGTCTTTTGAACTATTTCAAGTTCTATTTTGCTCCCACTGTCCTCTCCTAAAGTAAACAATTTCTCTAAGAAGATGACATGTTGTGAGACGAAAACTTTTTTCCCAATAGGCTAATAGAATTGATATTGAAACCTGTTTGGATATTTCACAAATATGTATTTATCGAATATAGCCTAAAACTTAGCCGATTCAATGCACTTCTCATAAGCGTCACAGCCCCAAACTTTCGCATGAAATAAGTTGGGCCTTTCCTTTTCCATAACTCATATGGAGTTATGTTGACCCATTTAGATGGGACGCGATTTAGTGTGTTACTTCTAGCTTGAATCCCTTGAACCTTTCAAGAGCTTTATGCTTGACTTTCATCAAATATATGTCCATTTTCAAAGTAGTCATCGATAAATGTGATGAAATAAGAGAAACTTTATCGAGCATTAATTGACATGAATCTACATACTGATGTATTAGACTAGCAAACATGCAGATATTTCTCCCTTTCAAGCAAAAGGAGATTTGGTCATTGTACATAACATGGAAGATTTGCACTTGTCAAATGATTCAAAATTAATTGACTCCACGTATACATCTCTATGTAATTTTGAAATTACATTTCATCTACATGACCAAGTCTGCAATGCTAGATTTAGATATTATTCAGATTATCACTTTTATGTCTCTTAACTTCTATACTACCATAGAATACTTAGTGTTTAGAATATAAATATCATTTTGTAGCTTATCATAACTATTAAAATCTTAATCAAGACAATCGTGAACAACGATTATCCTTAACATTAAAATAGTTAATGTCCGAACACGAAGTTCATTTTAATATTCCAGCTATGGTAGGTACAAATCAACATTTCTCTAATTCCAATGCTAAACCTAAAGGCGATAGCAAGAAGTATGCTTCTACAAGCAATGCAGCAACCTTTGTTCATCTTCAACTTGCAGGTCAACCTCTCCCTTTTGCAGTGATTTGCTTTTATTTAGTTTCTCCATATTTGTATAAATATGAAATCTACTTCTTGTATCAAATACCTTAAGAAACTCATGAAGTAGACGTAAACCTTGCAATATTTTCCAATGATCTTTCATTCTATAATGAAAACAAGGGTCATTAGATTTGGTATTTGTCCTTCGCTTTGACCGTCTTAGCCATATTGGATGCTTTCCAAAAGCCCCTTTAGACTTCCTCTTAATATCCTTGGAGGAATCAATGTTTTACCCACTACTAACATTGATATTGGGCATAACAGTCTTAAGCATGTTAAGCAACTCAATGAGTGTATACTCGAGCTTATTCATGTTAAATTCACAATTTATCTGTGAATAGCTCTCTCTAACAGAGATTGCAAAACCAAGTCAATATTAGTTCATAGTTCATGATTGAACTCAATTGAGACACTTCTCAATATCAATCATCTTCAATATCTGAGCAATGACTGAAGATTCCTCTATCATTTTGCATCAACATAGTTGCTTGGAACTCTCATCTCCTTCCACATATAATTATTATCATACAATTCTTTGAAATGAAAAATAATGTGTTAGCATCAATAATCTCATGTTGCTTTTGTAACTCAGGTAAGATAGTTGCAAGCATCGCACATGTGCAGTACTATCGTCATCAAAACGTTTATTATAGTAGCCACATCTTCCTTAATCGAGTTATCAGTAGGTGTCTCTAGAAAGAACTACTCAAGGACATGACTAATTTTCTCATGCTTGAGAACAATTCTCAAGTTGTGGTGCCAATCAAGAAAATTTAAATTGGTTGTTGGCATCTACTGTGCCACTCAAATACATATGGTTATCACGATTCAATAAATATAATGACAAAAAAAAAGAATAATATATAAAATGTATTAATTAATTTAATATGAACTTTTATTAAATTATTTATACTCCCACAGTTTAGCTCAAATTTATGACCCTTTCGCACAAATTTATGGAATCAATACATGACTCCCAATGGACTAGGATCTCATTTGTTAATATTAAGACCTTAAATGTACTCAACAAGCTTTAATAAAATATTTGGGTAGATACTATTATCAATTGTATCTCTATGCAACTCATTAAACTGACAACTTTGTCTACATACACTTATGTGTTAGCTTAATATGCCTCTAAAATTTATTTCGTTGAGTGTACTCAACAAAAAATAAGTTGTAGTTAAGTAGGACCTATCATTCAGAAATATGTAATATTTCATAGTGTCAAACATATCTATAATAGACCAACTTTGAGAGTACTTAACAAGTTGAGATCAATTGAGGACTCTGATTCTTCACTATAATAATGATGGAAGACGAATATAAAATGTGACTTAATATTTTATTGAGGGGTTTTGCAGTCAAAGGTCTCATTGTGTATATATATATAATAGTGTGGATGATAATGAATTTTTACTATCTAGTTTTCCCAAGCCATAAGGAAGACCAGGGGTGGACTCAGACCTTTATTATTGCGGGGTCAAAATATTAAAAATAATTTTTTTAATGAACTGTTAACGAAAATAAGTTTATATGTAAATACACTTTGAAAACGTAGTATAATTACATTATTATTAATATTATTAAATAAATTTTGCTACTTGTTTACTTTTGTTTATCATTTCATTGGCAAATGTTGAGCTAACATTGAGTAAATTAAATTGAATATAGAAATTAAATGAATTGAAATAAAATTCAAGTTTAGTTCAGGAAGTAAATGAAATTCAAATTTAAAGCAAATATAATTCCTAAAAGTAGGCCTAAATGGTCTCTTCCTCTTCTTATGTCCTCAATTTGTCCATCTGGAACATGTATCTTATACTAGTTGACAAGTAAGCCTAAATGAAATTGAACTCGCAGGCCCATATTAACAATAACAATAATAGACTTGTAGGTTCAAAATGATTAAGAGCTCACAGGCCCACAATAATAACAACAGTAACAGACTCGTGAGTCTAAAACAATTAAGAGCTCACAAACCCATAAAACGACAAGAATGAAATTAACCATTCAACACATAAATACATTCCTATATAATATATAATATTATATGCAATTATGTTTCAAGTTCCTAGGAATTAAGGTCATTTAAACTATTTTATACAAATGGATACGGATAGAAACAATTAAATAATCAATTAATCCTATTAATTAATCTTTTATTATCTAAGAGCGATGAATCATCTTTTGATCATTCACAACTTTCATACTATTCTTGACATACCCGAACGATGTCGTACTAACGGCCCTTAGTAGAGCAACATCCAATATCGTCAAAATATGACTGTCCTCATATGAAGCACCATGATAATCTCAAGTTAAATGACCTATTTCACTACCGAACGTAGAGATTTATAACTGATACTCAGATAGTTATCCATGTGAAATCTCTTGGCAGGTCTCCAATGTTTTGTTCTATAACAAAACACTCACGCGTTCATTTAGGTGCACCATACTTTAACTTGTGAGATTAGCTACTTACTTCACAAGTAAAAAATACCACACGTGGTGGTCTATCTGTAATAACGATATTCGTATCTTGCTATTACTTCTAACCTCGAATAATTTAAGATTCAATTTTATGTAATTTGCATCTTACAATCACAATTCCTTGTGATTAACAAATTACCGAAATTTGAATCTACAGACTTTATTATTTAATTCAATTGAATATTAATTAAATAGTAAATTTGCCATAAAAATTGCATCAACTATATACTAAAAGTGTTTATGTCCAAAGTTGATTAGAGTTAAAGCATAACACTTACATTCATATGGAGAGTGGTGGCCGCAGCACCTTGACCATCATCAATGACACCAACAAATTTAGATGCCTTTGATTTCTTTCCAAGAAGATAACTCTTGTTGAGAATCTACTTATCATGCACAACGAAAAATAAAACAGTTTTTGATTCCTACTAGGATTCATCTTTGTATTTAGATAGGAATTGTGATAAAAGTTGTATCTTTTTATAGATCTGCAAACTCCTTTATAATTCTTGCTTTGATTCTACAAACTCCTTTGCTATTCTTTCGTTCCAAAAACCATGATCTGTCATCCATAGTTGTCTAATTGTCCAACCTCCAACGGTGATCCACACAGAGAACAAGATTGTAGAATTATAGTTTTTTTCTTGTGCTAGCAAGAATAATAAAATTCTCTACAGATTTTGAAAACCCTAGTCATATTCATATAAGCCCAAACGGGCTTGGCCTGACCCGATTCAGTATTTAATTAACCCATTTAACTAAATTCGATCCGTGAATTAAATAATCAAATTAATTAATTCAGGCCTATAAATAAACAACTCAATTAATTAATTTATCCAACGCTTTTTAAATTAATTAATTGTTAAATTACAATATTCTAATTCTTTTTTTGTGTGCGACCTATCAGGTTCTCTATCACGAGCCTAACGACGTGAAACATTATTTTGATTTAATCAAAATTGATAAATTAAAACACCCTTTTAATTTATTACCAATTCACACTCGCCGTTTTAGATTGACATTTAGCAATGTGTCAAGACAATATATATGACGGAAAATGTCACATGGTATGACAAAATCAAAGTCGTTCGTTTACCATAAAATTATAATCATTTTGTTAATATGATCCAATCAATTAAAAAATATGAAAGCGTGTCAATCCCGATTATTGATCATATCTTTCATCCCACTATTAAGTCAACATAAGTCGAAAACTCATTTTCGACTTTTGAGTATACCTTGGCCAAGGATTTCCCTATCGACTTAATTGAATGAAATGCAAATCATAATCTCTTACTATTTAACAGTGACAAATCCTCTATTGGTCATTCATAACCTTTATACAATTCTTGACATACCCAAGCGATGACGTATTAGCGGGCCTTGACAGAGCAACATCCAACACTGTCAAAGTATAAACAGTCCTCATATAAGGCACTATGACGACTTCAAGTCAAATGACCAATTCCACTATCAAACGTTAGAAATTAACAACTGAAACTCAAATGATTATCTATGTGAAATCTCTTAGTGGGTCTCTAATGTTTTGTTCTATAACAAAACATCCACGTGTTAATTTAAGTGTCACCACAATTTATTTTGTAAGATCAGTTACTTACTTCACAAGTAAGAATTGTCACACGTGATAGTCTATCTGTAATAACAATATCCGTATCTCGTTATTATTTACGACCATGGACGATTTTAGTTTAATCTTATGTAATTTGTATCTCACAATCACAATTCCTTGTGATTTACATATTATGAAAGTTTGAATTTACGGATTCTATCATTTAATTTAATTGTCTATTAATTAAATAATAGATCTGTCATTAAGTTGTATTAATAATATATTAAAGTATTTATGTCCAAGGTTAATTAGATTTAGGACATAACACTTACAACCCTAGAGCTCATGGGCTCTCATTTTCGGGAAAACATGACATCGTCAATATGAGTAGTTGCTACGATCAAAGTTTCATGGTAAGCGGAGCAATATTTTTGTAAAATGAAAGTTGTGACTGAACTTGTGGAGGAGACTTGTTGTGGGTTTCATTTTCAGATGGATGAGCTTATTTGTTTGTGGACGTGGATTATTCTTCTCTTGTGTAGGTTTTGAGTTTGAATCTCATTGAGGCATTTTTTTTCTTATATGTTTGTTAATAGATACGGTTTTACCAGGGTAATTAGTCATAATTAATGATTTGCCTTTACTTTTATACTGGTATTTCAAAATGGTCAAAATAATAAGTGTATTCCTCTAAAGTCTCTAAAAGAGAATTGAAAAGTGGAACATGTTGCTAAAAGCATGTTTCGCCAAGTAAAATATAAACATGATGTGTCAGGTAACTGGAATCTTCCGAGGTCAGTTTAGATCTCGACTAGCTCACAAGATTGAATGGCCAACAGATTTCATAATGTGGAAAATGAGTTTTAGCCACACCGGACCTTGAAGGAAGTTATCCTAAGAAGAAAGATAAGTAATTTTCTATGAGATTGAAGACTTCATTTTTATAAAATAAATATCTGAATGAAAATCTTCAAAAGAAGAAAATTCTGAAAAACATTGAGCAAGTTTGGAATTGTAAGAGATTGAAGACTTTATTTTTATAAAATAAATATCTGAATGAAAATCTTCAAAAGAAGAAAATTCTGAAAAAGATTGAGCAAGTTTGGAATTGTATTTTTACTTATCTTTCTCTTTAGGATTCACCAACTATGCAAAAGCAAGCTTCTCAAATTTATAGTCGAAAGAATAACCCCGAAATGGTATTACACGTATGATTATGTGAAAGTACGGCAGAGTGATGAATCTAAAAAATGATGTTAATTCCAACTTTTAGGTTTAATCGGGAGAAACATCTCATATGACAAATGAAGAAAATAAACTCACAGAGCACATAAGAAAACATAAAAATAAATATTGCATCAAAAGTAAAAGCAGCAGTCTACACAGACATAACAAACTAGGTTCTGGCTCTTGATATGGCGTAAGGGAAAAAAGGGAGGAATTATTTGCCTCCTTTATAGAAACCACTGATTTTGGAAAAGAAAATCCTATATAATGCACAGATTCAGAATACACCACAAATTAGTAGTAATTAAAGACATCTTCCACCATATCCTGCATTTCTAAATAGTGCCTGCTTTACGTCTTCCGAACTTATAATTGCTCTCTGCTCTTTTTCCTGCACTAACAATTAACTATTGTTATTAGACAAACACGAAAATAATAGTCAATATATAAGGGTTTTAACTATTTCTATTAATTGTGTTGTCTTTTGGAACCCAACGCCTAGTATGGTATCAAAGCCAAACAAAAGACTTGAATTCACACTTATTTATTGAAATCGTTCTAGCTAAACCTGATTCCAACTCTAACTGCTTAAATATTTATATTTACTAATTAATTACCTGACAAGAAGCTTGCATTGCAAATTCATTAAAGCAGCTAATGACACAGTGTTGAATGTGGAGGCCTAGTGCCTCTAGAGTGCTCAGTGTTGATAGCAACAAGCCAGGCTTCCCTGCACAGAATATCTCTATTCTTGTATCAGCATCGTTCCTCCTTTCCACACCAAACTGCATTCACTTATTTAACATTCAGTATATAGTATTAATTATTTTTACATATATATTTTAAAATAAAATAATGTAGATATATGTACCTTGGGTGAATTTCTCACTAATATTTCATTGGGCTTTGCATCCTTCAAGATGGTTAGCTGATTTGATCCCACACCAATTTCTTCTTGCAAGTTATCGATTCTCTCCAATAGCTCTTTCATATAGTCTATAGTATCACCAAGTATAGAAGTTCTATCCATCTGTTAGAACGTGTTAAAAAAAAAAATTGTTTAAAAAGGGGAAATAATAATAAGAAAGGGTAAGTCGAAAGAAATCATCTTGAAAAGTCTAGATCCAAAAATTAATATTTGCCCACAAAAAGGTAAACTTGCCTTGCTTATCTTGGGAACAACTGATCTGAGCAGTGAAAGGCGATCGTTAAGGCGCTTCCTTCGCCTTCTTTCAGCCATTAGATTCTTGGAAGGCTGACCATTAAGCTTCTTCACCTGCTTGTTAATCTTTGTTTCCGGGCAGAACACAGTGCCCATGTTGAAAGTAGTGGGCACCTGATCAGCTACTTGAAATGGTTCGACTTTACATATATCCAAATTCCGAGAAAGAATATCATCTTTCTCAAATAGAGAATAGTTAATACTGTAATCTTGTTGTTGAGGAGGAAATTCAAGCGGAGGTGATAAATCATCTTGAAATGGGCTGTAGATTTCATTGAAAACTGAGAAACTCCTGCTCTGATCAACAGGTAGAGAGTAATCCTGAAAGGAAGTATAAGTAGTGGTTGCTGGATTTGTAAAAGTATTAAAATCCATCCATTCATTACTCCTACTGGTGCATAATTCTTGATTCAATCCAACTGCATCAGGCTCACCACTTAGACCTAGTAACTCCTCCAAGAAACCATACTGTTCACTATACAATTCCATCCCCCCCTCTCTCTCTCTCTCTCTCTCTCTCTCTCCAAATTAGTAGGTTATACAACTTAATAAAATGAAGTGGCATATATATAGGGAGGGATAAGAAGAGAATATTACAAATTTGTGTTTGTAATCAACCAGTTAAAAAATTGACGAGGTGAGATCTACCGTTCTTATTTTACAGTCGCGACTGCCTGTTTACTAATTTTTTTACCGTCTATTTACAACATTTTTTATACATTGGACCGTCAACTCTCATTAAGAGACGTGTTCGTATGTTATTCATTAATTATTAGTTGTTGTTTTTATTTATTTATTTCTTTTTTACTGTTGGTGGAGTAGGAACTTAATATTAATTATTAATTAACAAATTAATAGTTTGCAAAAGTAAATTAGTGTTGTTAGTAGATGTGTGTAGTTGTTGTGTGGGATGATGTATGTATAAGCTTATAGAGAAGCAATTTTTTTACAAAAACTCAAACTTGTAGATCTGAAAAGATCAAATATATGCCAAGAAATAGAAAATAATTTGAGAAACTTCCCAGAACTTTTTATGTAATTTAAAATTCAATTGAGAGAAAAAAAAATGATTACAACTTATATTTAAAGCAGTAGATAAAATTTGGATAATAAGTAACTTATAGATAATGTCTAACTCTAAATCATGATAAAATAAAAGAAAAAACAAACTCTAAACAGAATTAAAATTCTAATCTTATTAAATTTAAGAAAATTATACAGAATACTGAAAAATGCGTTTTCGGAGCCATAAATGATTGAATTGGATCGAAACAGGCTGTAAGTCATGGGCAAAGCCTATGTGTTCTGCTCGCACCATGGTTGTGAGCAAACTTTGATTTATTTTCCAATCCCAACACTTAATTGTTTTTCAGCCAAGAAACGTAGCAAATCTCCCAATGAATGGTTCATCACTTCAATTTGAACATCTATTTTGAGATGGTAGGCACTACTAAATTCAACAGATAACATAGACTCCTTCAAAAGTAACTAAGAAAGTGGGTATCCTTGTTAGATACAATAGAATGAGCAAGTCTATATAATCGATATACCTCACTAAAACACACTAATTCGTTCATTGCATCTTTTGTCTTCTTGCAAGGAATGAAATGGATCATCTTTGAAAAACGATCCACTACCACAAAGATAGGATTAAGCCCCGTTGAGTCCAGGGAAAGCCTAAAACAAAATCCATACTTCAATCAATCAAATGCTGGGTTGTTATTAGGTAGTGGCATGCACAACACCACATCAATAGTATTTCCCTTTGAAAGATGACACGTAGCCACGTACAATATAGCTCACTAAATATATCACCTCTTCCTTATCGTTGGCCAATAGTAGGATATGGCCACAACCTGTAATGTACGATCACAACTACACGTGTTCTTCATTATGCAATTCCTCAATATTTTTAATGTGCATGCCGTTGTCTAGAATGCATAATTAATTTCTTTTAAGGAGAAAATCGTCAACCCACACAAAAACGAACTGTGTACCCTCATGTAACTTCTGAATAATTACTAAAAAGTACAAATTAGAAGCATAGAAATCACATAGGTTCTCAAAACTTATACCTCTACTCGTAGTTCCGTCAAGAGAGATTAACGCTTGCTTTTAATGCAACTGTCACCTTGTTCAATGCCCCTACCTTAGGTTAACTGCAGCAAGTATGCAATTCAAGTTTATGTCAAGCGAACACCTTATCTTGAGTAACAACGTGTTTAAGATATAACACACACTTTTATTGAAACAAATAGTGGTGCCAATGTTGAACTGAAAGACTACGGCATAAAACTTCACATAATAGGTATTATATTGAAACTTAGGGCCTGAGAGCTTTTTGTTCAAATAAGCTACAAGCCGACCAGTCTACTAAGAACTACACCAATGCCAACCTTCAAAGCATCACAATGTAACTCAAAAAGGTTGGGTAAAATAAGGTTGTAGTAGAATAAGAGTGGAAGTCAGCTTCTATTTAATCAACCTAAATGATTCGTCTTCTAGAGGACTCCAATGAAACCTCCAAGTCTTAATACAATCTATTATAGGTTCAATGATACTACTAAAGTGTGGTATAAATCTTCTTTAAAAGAAAGCAAGATCGTGAAAACTATCTTCTTCTTCTTCTTATTCTTTTTTTTTATTTTTAATGGGAGAACCTGCAGTCACTACCCTTCGAGTGCGTACTAGGTAAACCCTCGGGTTGACGCAATAGCCTGCAAACCATGCTAGCCAGGTAAACTACACTAGGCAAGTCCAGTACATTAGGCTCGACCGAGAAAGTATTGATAGGAGAAATCGAATTCATAACCAAAGGCCTCCGCGCTCACCTACTCTACCAACTTGGTCACCCCATGAAGGCCGAACTATCTTTACTTTTGTTGTATCCACTGCTAACCCATCCTTCGAAACTACATATCCCAAGAATACTACACGATCTAACAAGACAGAGCACTTGGATATTGCATCATAAATTTTGTCCCTATAGAGGAATATAAGAACCCAATCATCATTAGGGTTAGCACCACAAATCAGAATATCATCAAAATAAACAACAACAAATTTACTAATAAATGGTCGAAGCACCGATTCATGACTTGTATAAAGGTGCTTGGGGATTGGAAAATACAAATTCATCGTACACTGAATGATGATCAAACTCCAAAGGTCACCGCAGTAATAGGTGACATGCAACCATACAAACCACATTGCACAGGACCTCATCTTTGTATATAGGTCTAATAGATACACTGATTAATGCACATTGAGGCATCGTGACATCCAAGCATTTCTTCAACTAGGCTAGCTTATATCGTTTAGGATGCTTTTGTGTCTACGACTCTAACTTCTTGACCATTTTTTCAGTCACCATAGTCTCATAACTTCCATAATCTATTAATAACGAATCCGAAAATTTTCCCTTCTACTATACATTGAGATGTTACGTAGTCAATCACCATCACTTGCATAGAGAGTCAGGTAATTCCAATGCACCACAACATTGGCCAACATCGCTTGCAACATGTTCTTTCATCCTCTACCAAATCTTCATTCGAGTAGCTCTCACAGATGGGCTCATTGTAAAAAACCTTATACTTCGAGTGTTTTTTAGGCAATCGGATTACCTATAGCCTATCTATTACAACCGTAACAAAGAAAATCTCTACCTAAATGTGCTTTCGGTTGTTGACTTGAATTTGATTTAATAGGAACAATTTTGTGGGAACTATTTGAACGTTACTTGGTATAGATTATTGAAAGATCTGGACTTGTTTGTTGGGACTATTGCTTCTCAATATATAAAGCTCGCTGATGCACTTAGACGCTGTCACAGGATCAAACATATTGAGACTATTTTGAATCTAGTTGACCACCCTACAACCAGAAACTATATGCTCCTCTGTCTATGTAATATCATTCTTTGTGATCAACATAGAATTTCGTAGTATATTAAGTGACAAATTTAATACCTTGAAGCAAATTTTGATATTTTTCATATGTAATTATACGATAAAAATGCAGTTCTTATATGTTTCTTCAACTTATCCCAATTCGCAATCTTGTTATTTTCGGTTCTAATTCTTGTTACCTTGGTCTGCTACCACCACGCACTGCTTGACCACAAAATTATGTTGCAACAAGGAATATGTTTGTCATTTGAAACCTCTTTGAAATCTAGGACCTCCTCAATCGCAGTCATCCAAATTTACTTACTCTCTAAGCTATAATTACTCTGAAATTCAAGGATGTCAACCTTGAATCGTGATCCCCAATGCCTATTATTCTCATGTCCACCCACTTTTCTCCAATCGATCGGATGGACAGGCAGCCACGGTGCGCACGTGGATTTTGGCTCAGCTTACTAGCATGTAGATCATCTCCCCTTCAAAGACTATTGGTAACCCTTAGGGTCCAAACCTAAGTCTCAAACTTGAGCAATATAAAGTGGTTTCTATTATTCAAGTTTTCTTATGTGGAATTGACATTTTTCAATTTTTCACCAATTTTTATTCCTAATTTATTTCAACTTCAAGTAGTCATCTTTTGGCCTTACTTTCTCATTCTTCCTTAATTTATTTTGAGAAAAATAAATACATACATTAATCTACTCATGGAGTAAAATACAATGGCAAGGGAAATCTTTATCCAACTAACAGGACCCACTTAAATAATTGGTCAAACTAACCAATTTTCCAACAATTACTTTAGTCAGAGAATTATTGGTTTGTTTCTTTCCATTGCTTATTGGTTAGTAGTAGTAGAGAGCAAAAAGCTAGGTACAGAGAATCTATAGCAGTAGCTTTCTTTCCAGAACAATGGCAACTGCAAACAAACTGTGGATCCATGGCAAGAAAATGGACATTACCATTGTCAAGAAAATTCTCGGTCCATAAATCCCAAATTTAATTATGTCGTCGTTATATTAAGCAGTCAAATGATCTTAATTTTTTTATTTGCTGCATTGTTTGATTTATGGTGTTATTCCGGTATCTCAAGCATCATATGAAGATTGTGAATGATAATAAATGATTCACCACAATCAGATAGTAAGAGATTATGATCAACATTTCATCCTTTTTAAGTTAACATAGAATTTCTTGGCCAAAATAGGCATGTAAGTTGAAAAGAGTTTCGACAATTATTGACTTAAAAGCAAGACAAAATATATAATCGATTAATCGACATTGACACATCTCCATATCTCGTAATTGATGAAATCATACTTTGAACATATTTATAGTTTCACGATACATGAACAAGTTTGATTTTGTCAAATCACGTATATCTTTTATTACATGTATTGTCCTCATATATTGCTAGATGTCAATTGGGGACAACGAATTTGAATTAGTTAATTTATGTGAATTAATGATAAATTTAATGGAGATTTTTAATTTATGTTATTTTGATTAGATCAAAACAATAATTTACGTCATTCGACATCATGATTGGGAACCTATTGAATCATACACAAAATGAAGAACTACAAGAATGATATTAAGAAATAATTAATTCGCAAATGTAGGACATTTGTAAAATTAATCAATTGAATTATTTATTAATGAGTTTAGTTTAATTAATTAAATGGTAGACCAAGTTTAATTAATTGAATTAATTAACTAATGGACCGACTCATATTTTTGTGGTTGTGTCCAACCCTCTTAACATCTATAAATAAACAATTAGGATTCGAGTTTCTCATTGCTACAATTTTAATTACATTACAACAAGTAACAATATTACAACATCATAATCTCGCTAGCACAATATAAAGAAATACTAATATCTCATTCTTGTTCTCCCACGTGGTTTATTGTTTGAGGATGGACAATTAGACAATATTGTTTGAAAAGTTAGCAATAGATCAAGATTCGCCAGGAGGAACAAAAATTATGATTGTTCGTGATCTATATTCTCAAAAGAGTGAGAAGAATTTGCTACATGTATAATTCTAATCACGATTTCTATTAAACACACAAAGACGGTCCTTGAAGGGAATTGAAAATTTTTTAAATTGCTATGTGCATGTATATTAGTAAATTCCAATCAACTATTCAACCCAAAGGAAATTTTGTTCAGACTATTTATAATGTCTTCGTTGTTCTAGATTGAAAGAACAATCCACTGAGTGTTATTGTTGTTCAACTTCAGAAGAATGGATGATGTTTGCCGAGTTAAAGATCAAAAACTTGGCTTAATTGTCCAAGTTCCATTGTCGGCAAATTGTTTATTCCCTTTCTATTTCCACAATGCCACTCATTCATGTATTTCCGCCAGATTGAAGGAGATGGCATGGCTATGTCATTTTATCGATCAATCATCTAGTTATGTGAAATATGGAAATGAGCATATATATAAATTGAAGAAAGCTCTATATGAACTAAATAAAACACCACGAGCATGGTATGATTGTAAAAATGCTTATTTTCAAAATGAAGGTTTTTATAAGTGTCCATATTAGCATAAACATTTTGTAAAAATCGGATATGGAGGGGAAACTACTTATGGTATGCTTATATGTAGATGATCTTATTTATACTATGAATGATTATGCAATATTTGCAATTTTTAAATAGAATATTATTAATATATGATTGAATTTTATATGTCTGATCTTGGAATGATGCATTATTTCTCGACATAGAAGTTGTACAATATGATGCTGGGATTTAGTCCTCAAACAAAGTACGCTAGAGAAATTTTAGTCATGTTTCAGCTAAAGAATTGCAATTATGTTAGCATGCTAGCTGAAATGGGCGTGAAACTTAATAACGATCCAAGACAAATTGTGGGATGTCTGATGTATTTGACTGTAACTAGGCATGGCATAATGTATGTTGTGAATGTCCAAGAGAGATGCTTCTTCTTGCTGCCTAGAGATTTTTATTTTTTATTTTTTATTTTTTATTTATTTTGGTATATACAAGCAGCGATTGAACTCAAATTGTTCAACAAGAAAATAATGTCAGATTTGATAGTAATTAACTAATTACATTGGAGTCTTGGAAGAACGAAAGAGAACTTCACATTATATTTTCATGTTATGCTCATGAGTTATTTCTTGGTCGTCAATCTATTCTTATCGTATTGTCTACTGAAATAGAGTTTGTATCTATGATAACTTGTGCTTGTCAAGCCATATATTCATGGAAGATTCTTGAAGAGAATCATTTCAAATAGTTAAGACCTACTCAAAATTATAGTGATCACAATTCAACAATCACACTTTCCGAAAGTCCCATTTTACATGGAAGATACAAACACATCGATGTAAAGTATCACTTCATAAGAGATTTGAAAAAGGAAGAAACAACTGATTTGATTTATTATAGATGTAAAGATCAAGTTACTAACATATTTACCGAACCCTTGAAATAGGATACGTTTCAAAATGTACTGAAGTTGCTTTGTGTTTGTATATGAGAAGACTCCTAAACCGAATGTTTGTTGACATTCAATTTAAGGGAGGGAATGTTTACAGTTTCTTAGTTGTAGGTCTTTTTGTACGTAATTTATTAATTTATTAGTTGTTATTTTGCATTAGTGGAGTCCTAGTTTTAAGTGCAATTCAATTAGTGAAATTAATTTTTAATTATTTATTTATTTATTTGCATAATTAATGCACAAGCGTACGTAGTTGTTACATGACACGCACTATACAATTCAGTTTTCTAGTTTTTTGCAAAGTGAGTATCTTGTATTGCCTATTTAAATTCATTGAATGTAATGTAATTTGAGTCTATTTTTCAAATAAAAAATATTGAGTTCTACTTATTTTTATTCATATTTTCTTTAACATTATTCTTCTTCCTTTAATTAAAGAATTAACATTTTTTTTTTTTTTGTCTCATTTCATTTACTTACTAGTTAACATTGAACATGTCAAATCGAAATTAAAATGGAATCTTCTCTTTACATCACTCATTCTCGCTAGGTGATTTTATGTCCTTTTCACCGAAATTTGCTTACGACCATACAGACATTTAGATGGGGGATCTGGAAAGTTTGACCCACATATCTGTCTGAACCGAAAAGGATGGACATAGCGCCATAGACGTGTCAGATTCTTTGTATGCATAAACTTCTGCACTATTAACTTCCCTATAGACACAGACTACTTCAACCTTGACCTAAATAAATTTGCATAAAGACAAAAAAGTTTTACTAGAAATTGATGAGTTGGGTCCCAATTTTACAAATTGGCTTTGATTGATTAGAATAAATTTCAAATGAGCTGGTGAGGCTGTTTTGTTTCTTCTCCACTCGGCCGAACATCTTTTATTAAACAAGAATAGGTAATAGTATGGTTACTATAAATTTCACTTTCAATAACGGAATTTTTAATCAGAAAAAATGATATTTAAATTGTTTCATTAAAACAAAGTCACGAAGACAAAAAAAATTCATGATTAACTTGTTATCTTCATATATGCATGTATGCATAAAGTTCCATCGGTCAAGGCTGATGACCTCAACCTCTCTCTATTTTAACCTCTCAAAACAAACTCTAGGAATTAATTAAATTAATAAAAATAAAAGTAGCAAGGTATCACATCAAATAATTAACTAGGCAAATATTTATAAACACATGAACTATCATTTGTTCATTTAACTCCATTTTTCACAATTTATAAAAAAAAAATAATAATAAAAAAATTGTTTCTTTCATCTATGTCCTTATTCAATATTCTAGCATTAATAAATTTTAATTGACGATTATATGTGTAGAAACTGGACTCCTTTAATATTTCACGATGGACGAAATACATATAAAAACTATATTTTAGATTATGGTCCCTAATTCATATGCAACTTCTCATTCTTTGTGTTATCTCATCAACACAAGAATTTAGAGAGAATACTTATTGAAAAGGAAGATCCAAAACTCACAATTTCTGTAATCAAGAATAAAAAAGAAGGAGAATTTGTAATAAAGAATCAAGATTAAAAACTCAAAAGAAAAAATTCAAAAATTAATGGATCTAGGTATGTTACGTATTAATTAATTTTCTTTCATATGGAGGATCTTGGCAATAAAGCAATTATGTTTTCATGTTATTAAAATTTCATAAAATTTCAAGCAAGTAGTATTAGAGTCGGCTCCATGTTAAACCATTGAATTAAATGAAGAATTTTGTGGTTAAAAATCATATATTGAGCTCTGAAATATTTTAATTTAGAATATGAATCGTAGCCATAAATTTCAAAATTCAAACTTATTCAAGAAATAATTTTAGGGTTGAAATTCATAATTAGATTTTAAATAAAAAGTTCTCAGATGTGAATCTCAAACCCTAATTATCTAAATTTTGGGTTTAAGGCAATTTTTACGACAATACAGCAGCTGCGATATGGTAATAGCAGCGCTTAGCACCCAGCAACGAGCACTGCAGCACCCGAATTGTTGGCACTGCAGCACTTGTCTACTATTTGTTAAGTTCAAAACAAATTAATAATAATAATAATAATAATAATAATAATAATAATAATAATAATAATAATAATAATAATAATAATAATAATATATCAAGGGGCAATTAATTTCAAATATTGGTATTTAAAATATTTTTTCAGATTATTAATTTCCTAAAATAGATTAGTTGATGCAACATATTTCCAAAGTAACCTATTTTTCTAAAATTAATTTATTTGGAATAGGAAGGTTGTATATACTTAATTCGTGGAGATATTCACCAGCCCAAAGAAAGGTCAATATTTTACAGAATTAAATATATACATGTGATAATAAATATATGACAATTGTAAAGTTTTTCATCGTGTGAACATTAAGTCGATCAAAAGATAGACTTGATGTTTGACTAGATTTATTATCAATATTTGATTACTATACCAAGAGTACCAATTTTAAGTTGATATTTCTATTCAAATACTAAATATCAATGTTGTGCTCGATCTCTTGTGATGGGGCTTAACATTATTTGAAACTATTGATTGTCCAATACGAACTTCTATCTGAACATGTTATTTAAGTTTAGGTTGTCTATTCGGTTAATCCATCTACTTCTGCAATATCTGTCGATATCAATTCAATTAGTGTACTTGAACCAAAATTTAAGGGCCAGAAAGAGAATGTTTGTAACGTTCTTGATGACATGAAAATAAATTTTGTTTTAAAGATTGAACATTCCACTAGAGTTTACTAATAAGAGTTCCGCTAATAAGGCGAGACTCGAGTAAGTGAGATTATTTAACCTACATAAGTCGAGATTATGAAGCGTAGAATTTCAACAACATCCAAGGGCGCTGTGTCCAATAAGGTAATTGTCAAAAAAATTTATTAAAAGAAATATTCCGAAATGTTTTGTTGAAAAAAAATTGATAAGGTCTAAACTATTACTCTTTCAGCAAAATTGGTTTTTCACTAAAGTGTAAGACTAAGGAAAATATACAAGAGTACATTATGGATAGAGAAATTTGCAATAGTGATCTCTAACCTTTTCATTTTTTCGTAGACTTTACCCTAACCTTTATTTTGTGCCAACGAAGGTTCCTAACCTTTCATAAATATGCACATGAGGTCCATCTAGATAAAAACCATCCAAAACACCATCAGTTGATCGGAAAAATTAAGGAATCAATATCCAATAAAATCGTTCAAAAAGATATCAACATCCAATAAAATCGTCGCGATAGTAGATAGTTCAACGAATTTTCCTGATCAACTGACGGTGTTTTTGACAGTTTTCGTTCAGATAGACCTCATGTGCATATTTATGAAAAGTTAGGGACCTTTACTGGCATAAAATGAAGGTTATGGTAAATTCTACAAAAAAATGAAAATGTTAGGGATCGCTACTACAATTTTTTCTTATAAATATCTCTCATCTTATTTCAAAACCAATGGCATTAAAGTTTGAGTTGTTTCACGACTTGCTCGTGCATACAGTTTAGATTTCTCTTCCTGCCCAATTTGGTTAATTTAAGGTCAGTTATAACTGTTAAAAGAGGAAATGGACTCTTAGTGAACTCATTTCATATTGTTTGCAAGAAGAAGAAAGTATAAAACAAGAGAGAATTGGAAGTACTTACTTGCCATGCACCTCTAATGACAAGTTAAAGAATAAGAAAGCTGCATCCAGTTCGGTTCAAAAGAAACAACAAATACCTGAAAATAATAAATCATCTAGCTATTATTTTTGTGAAAATTTGGCACACTTGAAGACAGATTGTACTGAGTACCACGCTTGGTATATAAAGTCAAGTACATTTCTCATTATGGTATGGTTTGAGGTTAATTTAGTTTCAATACCCAGACACGCTTTATCGTTAAGTTTCGGTGTCACAATTAAAATAAGCGTGTCTATGCGGGGTTGTCCGAAATAGCCTAACGTCAATTGATATTGAAGGATTCATCTGTGTGGGGAATATGGCAAATCATTTAATGTTTAGGCTATAAAGATTTTTAGGTTATTATTAAAAACCAATTATTGTTTGAATTTGAAAAGACATTGAGGTACCATCTTTTTAGATGAAATTCGGTTTCTGTTCTATATGAACAAATTTAGTTACTTTTGTTCAATTGAAATAGTAAGTTCAGTCTTTTTTTTTTTTTAATTCAAATGTTATCCACCAGTCCTTTATTATGATAACCCATATCTATTTAATATGGTTGTCTCTTATAAAGAAACTTTGCATGCACGTTCACGAGGTATCAAACATAAATTAACCAACACGAAGTATCAAACGTAAATTAACCAATGAGAATTCTGCTTCATTATGGCACAAGCGTTTAGAATACATCTCTCGAAAGAGGATTGAAAAGCTTGCCTCAAAAGGAATTCTTGATTTCCTTAATTTTTCAGACTCAAATGTTGACGTTAATCATATTAAAGGGAAACAAACAAACATACGAAGATTAGGTACCAATAAAACTTCGAACACCTTAGAACTAATTTATACAAATATCTTTGAGCGATTTCCTTTTACTTCGTGGAATGGTCAACAGTAATTTATTATGTTCATAGATGAATTTTCTCACTATGGTTACCTATATCTTTACCTATGAAGAATTCCAAATACTGGACATGTTCAAGGCATATAAGGCTCAGATTGAAAATCGACTCAGCGAAAGAATAATACATGTCCGATCTGGTTATGGCGGTGAATAATATAACCTATATGGTGGATTAAGAGAACAACGTCTAAGGCTTTTTGCTAAATTCCTAGAGGAATGTGGAATCATTCCACACTAGACTAGAATCTCTCCAAGTTGAAGCACTTAAGACTATAGCTTAAATTCAAAATAAAGTTCTAAGTAAAGCAATTGTTAAGGGGTTACAAATTTTAAATATCCCACTATAGTTCAATTTTTGAAATGAGAAATGTTCGATTCCTTGAGGATATAGAATTTGTGGAGGGAGATAAGGTTTTAAGGTTATGGATTTTGTCTTTGAAGAAGAATATGTATATATCTCTTCTGTTGCAATTGACAACGATCAGGGACATTCATGCTCCAGTCTTGTTCAAGAAGTAATTTCAGATCAAGATAATATTATAAAATCTCTCATACACAATTAAAAGATTGTTTTAGAATAGCAAGCTCAACAACCTAAAAAACAAATGTCATTAAGGAAATCCACTAAAGAAAAAAAGAAGAGGCAATTCAGATCATTTTATAATCTTTCTCTAAGAAAATAAGGATGTTATTAGATTCATGGAAGAAAATTTGATCAATCAACTTTAATCAAACCATGCAATGGAATAATTTTTAAGAATGTATTGATACCATGAATAAAGAGATATAGTTCTTGACTAATAATGATAGTTGGGAACTCATCCCATTGCCTGAAAGTGCGAAATCTATTGATTGTCAATGGATATTTAAAACTAAGAGGGATTTGAAATGTGATGTAGAGAGATATAAGGCTTGTCTTATTGCAAATGACTTTACTCAAAAGGAAGATATTGACTTTAAAAAGACTTTCTCTCCGATTTCTACAAAAAACTTGTTTATTACTATTATGGCATTTTATCTTAAACTACATCTAATGGTTCACAAATTAAAGAAATCCATTTATGCCTTGAGCAGGTTTCTCATCAATGGTATCAACAATTTCATCAAATAATTATCTCTTTTGATTTTGAGATGGATTCAGTTGATGATTGTGTATATTACAAGTTTAGTGGGAGTAAGAATATTTTCTGATATTGGATGTCAATAACATACTATCTGCTTGCTAATAAAGGATTATTCGATAAAACCAAGAGATTTCTATCATGAAATTTTGAGATTCTTGGTGACGCCTCTTTTGTGTCAAGAATACAAATATACAATAGGATCATTCTTGAGGTATATATAAATTATCACAAGAAGAGTTATATCGATAAAGTTTTTAAATAATTTGAGATGCAAGTATGTAAACCAGGAGATATCCCCTGTTGTTAAGGGAGACGAATTTAGTCTCAATCAATGCTCTAAGAATAAACTTAAAGAAAAGAAAATACAAAAAATTCCTTTACTTTAGCAATTGGGATTTTAATGTATGCTTAAGTTTGCACTCTAGATATAGCATTCATTGTTCGAATGCTGGGCAAATATTTAAATAACTTTGAGATGGATATTTGAAAAATAGCCAATTAGGTTATTCAGTATTTATATAGAACTAAGAATCACATGATTACATTCAGGAAAATCAGACCAATTGGAGGTCATTGAATACTCTGATTTTGATCATGGAATTTTGTCAATGGCTTGCACATTTTGGATAGAATTGAATTATCATTTAGTTATTCTGTAACAATAGTAGTCTTGTATTCCAACATGAGCTTAACGATATCAAAGTTTATAAAGATTAAGTTCCTAATTATTAAGGAAATAATTCAGAGTATTTATGTTATTATGGAATAATTAGGACAAACTCTATAATTGTAGATTCGGTTACTGAGGGGCCATCACCCAGCATTTTTCATGAACATACTGCTCACATGGGGTTGCATCTTTTGATGATATACTAGTTTAGTGAGAGTTTATGATGGTCCATTTTGGACACATAATTCTATCAATGGATATTCGGTTTATTTCAAAAATAAAATATTCAGTGCAGTTTCATACTGATTAAAGTTTAAGTTTGATCTCATAAGGTAGGACCAATTGGAAATATGCATGTTTAGATCACACTGCATGTAATTCATATGCTACACATCCACACTTGATCTATGTCATTTGATTGTATTGATATACGTGACCATTGAGGGTTTAGTTTATGATATTTCTAACGAAGATCACTTTGATTCTATATTAGCATAATTAATGGACGAGATTGTTCGGAGATGCCTTTTGATTATAATAGCAAAAGTATTGAACTCATAAGGTTATACACAGTTAAAATGTAACATATGTTACCAAGTGGGAGATTGTTGGGAAATTATTCATTTATTATATGGGCGAACATATGAAATTAATTGTATATAAAAGTTATTTTAAAATTAAGTCCAAAATTAAAGTGATCAAATAAAGAATTAAGTAATTGGGTTAGGACATCTAAATAAAGTATGGGGGTTGAATTATATGTGTAGAAACCATATTCTTTTAAAATTGTATTTCATGATAGATGAAATACGTATGGAAACTATATATAGGGTTATGGTCTTCAATTTATATGCAACTTCTCGTTCTTTGTTTCATCCTATCAACATAAGAATTTAGAGAGTGCATATTGAAGAGAAAGATCTAACACCTGCAATCAAGAACATGCAATCTACAATCAAGAATTAAGAAGATGATTCAAGAATTCACAATCAAGAATTAGATTACAGATCCGAAAGACAAAATTCAAAGATTATAATTCAAGATTCATCATTTGAGAGACAAATCAATGATCAAAATATGTTCCTCATTAATTAATTTTCTTGGTGATTTTATATAGAGGAACTTGGCCATAAAGTAACTAGGTTTTTATAATTTTTAATATTTAAAATCCTATAAAATTTCAACAGTTTGAAAAATGTTTTCTTTCTGAAAGGCATTACGATAAACATAAGCCTAATTAGGAGAAATCAGAGCCATACGAGTAATCAAAACTATCTCTATAAATAAAAGAATTATAAGTCGTATATATTAATTCTATGGGCAAATGGTTGTAATCAAGCATTAAAAAAGAGTAATAGTGATGAAATAATATTTTAAGGGCCACTATATTTGTTCCACGAACAACGGTTGTGAGGGTGTAGGGCATATCTGTTGCCAGCTTAAGTCAATTAATGGAACTACAAATTAATTATGGTAGGGGGCACTTCCTTCTTCTCCATCATTTTTCTTAAAAATAATTTCATAACACGCACTTTTAGACCTCCACCTAAACTCAACTGGATTTATATGAGGTCTAAAAATAGATGGAACAGTTTAAACCTACTAAACCCAGCATACGTAAAGTCCAACACTGGAATGGTAAGGGTTACAACTAGTGTCAAGCGATGCTGTAGGGTCATTAGTAGGGATGGCAAAAAAATCCATCAAACCCGATACCCACGGGCTCCGTACTAAACAGGCGCAGGGATTACGCCCTTATTCGAGTAATTGGGTTGGGTACGGATAATCGGGCCTTGCCTCACCCTCGCCCCCACCCAATTTCTTTTTTTTTTAACAATTCAATACTTTAAATAGAAAACTCACGAAATTTTATTAATTCTAATAGAAAATGACAAATAAGATTATTTAAAAAAATATGATAAACAATAAAAATCTTAGTTTACCAAATATATTCGAATAACGTAATTTTTAAAAATAAATAAATTAATTAAAATATTTAATAACTATATTATTATCTCACTTTGATGAATGGGAGCAATAAAATGAATTATAAAAAAATGAAAAAAATAAATGGCTACGTAAAAAGGGCAAAAGTCCAAACCTACCCTGCCCTGTCTTGTCCCACCCTCCTTAAACGGGTAATAGGGAGGAAAATTGCCCACCCCACCTCATTGCCGTCACTAGTCTCTAGACCTACTTGAGATGATCAGAGTGAAAATAGGAAGGAAAAAAAATGCATCATCCCAATGTTTCTCATAGTCTTGCTCTCTAATCTCTAACACAATCTCTTTTACAATATTTGCTCTTAATTTTTCATTTTTATATTTATTATAAATTTAAATTCACTCTATTTTGTTTAACTTTCTTGATTTTCTTGGTTCTTGTCAAGTTAAATATTTCAATTTCATACGATACACTTCTATATATATAAAAAAAAAAAGTATTTGTTATTTACTTAGGTGGTCGATAGACTCATTATTTTCTTAATTTGTTAACCAAAAAAATTTAATTCAACAATTTTTACCATAATCAAAACCGAATGGTTGGACATAGGAAGAAGTGAAATGAAAAGGAAAAGGAAATTAATACATAGGGTAGGGCTCGAGGCAAGCCAGGGAAACATTTCTCGACTGGTTTATGGAATAAGATGTAGGTTAGTTTTGTTATCATTTGTAATATTATTCTCATTTTGTTGGGAATTAAGACGACATTCTCGATTTGTCTACAGGATTTTTTTTCAAAAAATTTAATTGGAAGGTAGAATAAATATAAAAATGAAAAAAATAATAATATAAAGATTATATGAAAAACTCTCAAATCGAAGAAAAATCACGTGCTATCAAAAATATAGACTTTCACTGTATGAAAAATTTATGATCATATAGAATCTCTCGCGCACTTCAACCCTCAAGCACGCTCTAAAACTGAACAAGGTGCAAATACAAACAATCCCCAAGTCTCGCCCTAAGATATAACTATATCACAAATTGGGATAAATAAAATATAGATAGGGTCACAAAAGGAAGGGAAATTAATTTCTAATTAATGTGGGGTTTCTAAATAGTTCAAGTACAGCTAGAAAAAACTAAAAAAATTAATTTTTATTTGGCATAGACAAATACAATCCTATGTTATTTGGACAATACTAAGTCAAAATTTCTAATAAATTTTAGTATAAAAAACAATTGAAATGCAATGTACGTTGATATCGATAAAGTCATCTGGAAAGAAGAAAGTGATGAGTTAAGGAGATGCATATTTATGTGATCAATCTACTAAGCAACAACTTGATCCCAAAAGTTAAAAGAAGCCATTCAATAATATAATAACCTACTCGATCTGCGCAACGTGAAAAACAAAAGAATTATGGCCTATGATTATTCAAAATTGAATCTCATTTGTTGATCAATCATTAGAGAAATTCGATTGATTTTCCAAATTATGACAAGAAAGCTTATCTACAATTACGTAGACAAGAAAATAAATAAGATTAGAATATCACACTTTCTATATTCATACCTTAAAATTAGGAAATTTTGCTGACATGATAGTTGGAAAGAGGAATAAGAATTACTCAAAAAAATACAAATAAAAAATAAAAAAATTCTTTCTAGAAATCAAGATCTTTACTAGATGTTCACGTTTATGTTATAATCAATAAACATAGATTTAGAATTTATCTAAATCAATATTCGAATTCTTAATTTAATCTACATCACGAACTTCTATCTTTTTAATTTCAAGAACTTGGCGTGTCCATTCTTTAAGTCTTCTACGGTATTTCCAAAGTATAGACATCAACGTGGACATCTCTTCAATTAAATCAAAAACTCAATTCTAGATTGAAAATAACAATAAATAATAAAGAAAACAAGAAAATGATAGTTTAAGCCCTTGTTTGAACCCATTTTTTGGAGGAAAAAAATACATTTTTGAATAGTGTATTGATGGGTAATATGAGGTTAAAAAATAGGGAAATTTTTTGAATTTGCGTGTAATATTATTTTATTAAAAAATGTGTGGTTGAAATGATGTCAAACACTATTTAAAAATGCATTTTTCAAAATAATGAGGCTCAAAAAAGAAATTACTTTGCATAGCAATTTAGATGAAATATCTAGTGATCAAGTAGAATTAAATTTTTTTTACAGTTATGCTATAGAATTAAACTAAGTAGGTTACCATTCAATACACTCCAAATATACTAGTATTACTGATAAACTATTTCTAAGATAAAGAAAATTCCTAACTCATATAGTATAGTGAATAAATCAACTTGTTAACAATTTTATTTATAATAAAAAATTAAATTGTGTCACACTATACTTCTTCATACAAGTATCCAAGTTATATTATTACAAGTGATCATTAATACTTGTATTCTAAAATACAATAACACTTAATAAACACTAAATTTATTTATTATAACATTGTTATTTTACAACATCAAAATTATACTATATGAGCACACAACCCAATAAATACCCTACTTGTCCTAGAGTATACGTGTCATGTTTTACAATCTTATGCCTTGCATGATCTCCATCAAAAATCTTAGCTGACTGGTTGTTAGTAAATGGGTTTGCGAGGTTATCCCGTAGTAGCAATCTTACTAACAATCACATACTATCTCTCTCAATTGATGATATTTTCATTCTATATATTGACCTCTTTGATGACTCTTAAGTTCTTTAGAAATTGCTGCAATCTCACTGTTATCATTGTATAATTTCAAGGTCTTCAACATCTATAATAAATTTCTTTGGCCACATTTCCTCTTTAACAGCTTCACAAGCTACCATGTACTCGACCTTTATGGTAGAATCAACAATATTGTATGATTGCTTGACCCCATCAGCAAGTGTAGACAAATGATTTTAATACTTGCTAGAGTCTTTATCAGCTTACGAAGTCTAAATTTGAATAACCTTGTTTTTTTAAAGGTACTTAAAGCTTTACAATAAATGTTCCTATGGAGGATTAGATTTTTATCGACTCACCATACCAACAACATAATAAATATTAGGTCTAGTACTAACACAATACATACAAGAGACTTACTAGTGTCTACACATAAGGTATCCTACTCATGCACTTTATCTCTTCAAAAAAATTAAGGAACTTCTCCTTAGAGAGTTAAATTCCATGTATAAAGGGCATGTTATACTTCTTAAAATCTTGTATGGCAAATATAATAAGTATCTTGTTAATATATGAAGTTTTTTGAAAAAACTATCAGTTTTTCTTTCGATCTTTCAAGATCTGAATAACTAGAACATGGATAGCTTTACCCAAGTCATTCAAATGAAGTTGTACCAACCACAAATTTTGAGATGAAAACACTCCCACATCATTTTTCAATTAGCAGAATATTATCTAGAAAAACTCTGAAAAATTATAATTATATCCTATATCTTCTTAGAAAGACATTACTTGTCAGAGTTTTGATCAAAACCATATATTTTACTCACCTCGTCAAATCTTTTATTTCAAGACCTTGATGCTGGATGAACCTATAAAATTCCTTCTATAACCACACTTTATGAGTTATATCGTGTAGATACATTCCTCAAGATTGCCATTAAAAAATGTCATCGTGACACTCATTTGTCACACGTCATAATCATAATGAGCTGTAATGGATAATAGAATTTGAATAAATTTAACCATAGCCACAACAAAACGATCTCCCTTGTTATCGATGAATTAGCGTTAGGTAAAACCATTTTCCACTAGCTTTTTTTTTTCAAGGTTTCCACTTTCCCATCTTTCTCTTGTAGACTCACTTGCACCCTATGGATTTTAATCCTTACAAGTTTCATACATGATTAGAATGTATGAATTTTATTTCAACTTGAATAGCTAGTTGCCATGAATTTACATCGACATCTACATCGTTCATAGCCTCCTTATATAAAGTCAGTTCATCTACTTGCACTACGGAGATTGCCTATTTTGGATTGTCCAACCAACAAATAGAAGTTCGCTACATGGCCCTCTATTGATGTCTAAGGGACAGTGGATCCTAGACTATGGCATCGTATGAATTCGTAATGTTTTCATCAATGTTGTTATAACCATTAGGTGACACAGTTACCTCATTAATACTTTCAATTATTTCTTGATCTGTAGGATTAGATAATAAATAATCTCTCATATCACGTTGTTTGATATTCCTAACACCATAGGTTGTCTATATAGGTTGTCCATCACCAAGTTGTGCTCCAAGAATCGATTCCATGGAATTGCTCCCATTCATTTCTTCTTAAACAATCTTACACTTGGACTGACCTTCATTAAAATAATTATCCTCTAGGAAGGTTGTATTTGTGTTAACAAAATCCTTTCAATCTAGAATATTATGAAAATAATATTCCTTCGTGCCTTTAGAGTATCCCACAAATACACATATTTTTGCCCTAAATTCCAACTTTTCTATCTTTTTCATTTTATCACATAAGCCATACATCCGTAAATTCAAATTGAGCCCATCCTCAATTCCAGGGGTCCTTTTGAGAATAGACTAAGGGTTCGTTTGATTACAAAGATGAAATTGAGGTGGAAAGAAAATGAATTTCAGAGAATTGAATTGCTAGGAAAATTGTTTTCTTGAGAATTATCAATTTATTGTATTTGATCGATATAATTTTTCACGTGAAAGATGTTGAAATAAAAGGGGTTTTTTTTTCTTTTGTATTCGTTTGAATTTGTTTTATATGAAAATTATCAATTAAAAGGATAAAATTTACTGGTATTGAAGATAAAATTTGTTTATATTGTCAAAAATAAAAGGTAAAATAAAGCCAAGAAAACCAAAATTCATTTATCTTTTCGTGTTCGTTTGGCTTTATTTTACATGAGAATTGTCACTTAAACGGATAGAATTTATTACAATAATTCTTATAATTTGTTTGAATAGCAAAATTAAAAAATTAAAAACATAATAAAAAAAGGCATGAAAACGTGGAATTGAAGTTCTCACCATTTGGTGGAATTGGTAGATGTGGCCATAAAAGATGGAAAATCAATTCCATTTCAAATTTTGCCAATCAAACACCACAAAATTGGAAAGATGGAATTTAAATTCCATTTTCCTTGGAATTCCAAGGCTATCAAACAGGGCCTAAGAAGAAACTAAGCTAAGAATATATGAAGATGTCTTCAGTGCTCTCCAAAAGATATTCTTTACCTCGATCTAACCAAAATGTCTTTATACTTTCACCCTAATATTTCTAGACCATATTATTTGAGTTTCTTAAAGGTATCTGATTTTTAACTAATCAGGTAAATTTATATGAGTTTAGAGTATTCATGTGATAAAATACTTATGGCCTCTTCTCTCAGGTGTATAGATGGGAATTAACTTATTCCAATACTACTTTATCTCTAGACTTTTTGCCAAGATGTCTTGGTCATCTTTCATTCCAAATAAGAATTATGAATTGGCAATGATTTGGCCTCAATCGAATAGAGGGGATCATCTCTTATCAGTCTCTGTATCCGTAATCTGTCCAATTATAAGATGTCATCGATATGGATCACTAGTATAGTATGTCCTTTTTCCGTATGGTTCACAAAAGTAACATTTATTTTATTTGTTGAAAACTTTAAAATATTTAGCGTAGGAATTTTATTTACCAAAACTTAAAAATTAATAACCGTCGATTTTTGGAAACAGAAATTAAATTCGGCTTCATAAGTGGGAAGATCTAATAATAGCCTTTAAAAATTAAAAGCATAATACTACTGAAATAAATATAAATTACTACTACTGCTTTTGTCAAAATTACTTCTCTTGCGCCATTGTGTTTTTAAATTGATCTTCATTTAGTCTTCTACTTTTCTAAAATACCTATATAGAAATAGATGTGCATAAATGATTAGTGGCTCCAAATCTACAATTCAGAAATTTGTAAATAAACGGACATTTGTTGCTCTCATACTTCTTGTTAGCTCTATTTCTCTTCTTTTCCAACTCTGCGTTTTTGCTTGGAACTAGAAGGGCTATCTACATGAGCACTACCACTCTTATTAGCCTTACAAAACCATACCACATTTTGCAACTCATTTATCAACTGAGTAAATAATATTTTCATTTTAAGAGAATGGTAGTCCAAAGTAAATGTAAGAAACTATAAAATAAAAATTCAACATCATAGCAATTTGAGTCTTTGAGTCAATCAGCACCCATATTGTCCACCACATTGAAGTAGGGTGAATGAGATTTGGTTTGGGTGGTTTGTAGCATATTTTCAATTCAAGCCATTTCACGTAATTTGAAGTTCTTTCAAACCAAACCAGTCTATTTTATTTTTCAAAACAAACCATTATTTGAGATTTAATTCAATTTTATTGTGCGAACTAATAATGTTAGCTATTAAATTACATTCATATTTATTTGAAATTCGAAATTCAAACAAAAAGGCAAAAAGGCTATAACAAGTTAGCATCAAGGAATACGCCAATAGCTCCACTCAAACTTTTAAAAGCAATAATTTAGAAGTAGCAACACCCCTTCAGGCTACATCAGCTAAAGGAGCATCAACACGCCCACACCCCTTTATCAGGAAAAGCAAGCAAATATTCATGGTTAGAAAATAGGGTAGCCAACAGATTGCAGTAATTCTCAATCAATACGTAATCATCAGATTTAGCAAAATTAGTAACTTAAACATAGAGTCAAGCAGATCTTAGCCCAAGCAATAATCATAAATTACACAAAAATGTCATAAAGTTCAGGTTCCAACACAATATTTCTACCAAAAAGAAAGAATAATTACAAGAGTATAAGATTTGCGTTCTAACCTCTCATTTGATAATAATTGGATAAATATCTCCAATTTTAACAAAATTAATAATAGAAAATAAATATCACATTCTACAGCTTTTTCAGAGTCATTCAATGTCTATAACTCATCCAAATATTGACGAATCACTATAGGTTCCTAACTATTATGTGATCAATTCTTCGTGCATATTAAGGTTCTAAAAATATTGACGAAGCAGTATAGCCTGTAAATTGAGGGGTGTGTGTGTGTGTCTAGGAATGATCTCCTAAGCAACGATACTTAGCTTATGTAAGCATCAGTGATATGGCAAATCATTTAATTAGTGAACATTAACTTATTCACTTATTAAATGGTGTGCCATGTCAATCGTGCTTAACATAAGCTAAGCGCCGGAGATCATTTCGTCCGCGCAAGTGTGTATTTATATAAAATAAGTTCGATTCGATTTTGTTCAATTTTTGAAAATTGAAAACTAAACCAAATTATTTTGAAATGATTTGATTCGATTTGAGGAAAAAAAATCGTGGGTCCACATGCACCCGATCTAACGGTTTCAAACCAATGGGTTCCATTCAATTTGTGGTTCCGTGATTTTTTTATTTTTTGTGTAGCCTATTGATGTGTGCAATCATAGTCAATATATGATCAATTATAGGCGTTTTTGATTTTCAAGCATATGTTGTATAAGGTATGAATTCTACCAAATAGCCCTCCTACTCTAATGTCGAGACATGTCCTGAAAGCTCTGCATTATGTAAGGCCCTCTGGGACTTGCATTTGGACTTAGTCAATTCCTTGTGACATTCTTTCTCAAGCACAAAATCAAATTTCTCCGCAAGTACAAAAACCAAGTCATATTTTCAATCCACATAATTTTACTGAGAGATATTTTGTTGAAAGTTGTTAATAATTTGCATATTAAATTGGGCATAAGATACCTGAATATACATGTAGATCCATTAAACTATAATAATACAACAAATATTTGATCTTTGCAATCCAATAGACTCCTCTATAGGAAATGTTGTTGTGTCAACTAATCGAGTTGGGGCCTCCCACTAAACAAATCATACCTGATAACAAATGTTCAAAAAAGTCTAGTATCGTTTTATTTAATCATCAAAATTATTAACAAGAGTCTCTATAGGAGGTTCATAAATGATGTTGATTTGAGTATAGAGCCTTTGTATGGATCTCTAAATGTTTACAACAATTTCATCGTCTATATGATGATCTCAAATTATATTCTATCTCAATGAGCTTAGTATAAATTAATATAGTCGAGTAACCACAAGAGTATAGCCCTTCTATAGGAAATCTATTACCTCATAGACGTGAGACAGCTATTCGACTTGTTGATTGATTAAAGAAGACCACAAATGTTTATTTAAACAAAAACCTCTCCTACTCAATAGTTTTAAATAATAAAATTTAATTCTAAATAATTACCGATTATTCACATTAATCAAATTAACAAACAGTTTAATTATTAAGAATTTTCTTCCTAGACAAAATTAATCTAAAATATATTAATAGAGGGAATATCGATGCTAGATGATATACATTCTATTATTCGAGTAATGTTAGCATTAAATTTATATTTCATGATATCAATAAGTAATATAATATTCCAAGCCAGCGGAATGCTCCAAGTTCTTGAAAATTTTGGACTTGACCCATACACATTTATCCGGATAAAATTATTATTTTTTTGCTATCCGTTCTTTATCTCCATCAGGCCGATCGTCAATTCTCCAATCAACGTACAAAAAATTCAAAATTTACAGGAATTGAGAAATTAGAAAACATTACATCCCAATTTTAAAATTACATTTTTTTTTAATATAAATGAAAAAAGTTAAATCAAAATGAGAACCGATAAAATAAGAAAATAAATTTTCAAATCTTTCTCATTTCACTCGTGAATTCAGCCTCTGTAGTTACTGTATATAGCATAAATTTTTAATTTAAATCTAAGTCCAGTGACACCATAAATTGTTTGATTGCACATGTTATTCCTGAACTTTAATTACAATTATACTTTTAAAATAATTGCATTAAGCTCAAAATTTAATAAAACTATCATAGAGACGTGATCAGATATATATTATTCAACCCCCAACAACTAGATTATGCCTAGCTGATACTATACTATTCAATCTCACTATTAGTCTTTGATATTTTCACTAAAAGCAAAAGACTGCACTTTCGAAATATATAATATCATAGAAGTTAATACATTTGCTTGTTTTCTTCTAACCTACACTAGATATATTTCATCTCCATTCGAGATCCGATATTTATAATTATGAACTAGCACATATGATTGTTTTTCCATCCAATTATTCTCAATAAAACTTAAATTTCATTTCCTTCAATGGTCTTGTGAACTAATCACAGATGTTGAACTTTAGCCGTCACTGAACACTTGTTCAAATTTATAATCATTCAACTAGAAAATTCTTAAATAGTCGCTCAACCCGTTTATCAAGGCAAAGATTCTCAACATGAATTCATTTTCTCTACATCATTCAATATTAAGTTTAGAACACATCGAGATATTTGATCAATCAAATTTGATCTGATGTTATTAACTAGTGTTTGTTCAATCATTTCCGCCATGAGGACAAATCGCAAACTAGAAAAGTAAATAAGTTAACATTACAATCTTTTAGTACAAGCTGTCAACTCTCATACATTGGTTGTGAACAATTGTATTCATGATCAAAATATAATTTGTATTACACTGTTCTGCTCCAACAAGCACCCAACTTATATTAACTCCAGTGATCATTGACACTTTTACTTGCATGCTTAAAAAAAGAAAATAGCACTAAATAAATAAAAATATATTTTATTTATTATAAAATAATTATTTTACAACAACAAAACTATATTATATGGATACACAACTCAACATCTATATCCTTTCATATATATTCTATAGGGACATGTCATACTAGAGAAGATTTATAAGTAGCCCCCTTTTGTAAGGGAAAAGTTGAGAGACATTTCATTATACATCATTTATCTTTTGATACTTCAATATATTTTTCACACTTACTCACTCTCACGTTGGCGTAAGATTGAGGATGAAATTCCCATCCCTTTCTTAGGTCGATTTAAGAAAGCTTCTTCATACCTATAATCATCTTCAAACATATCGTAAGCTATTAGCTTAAACTTCTAGACAAAGCAGTTTAAAATGGTATTAGAACGAACAAGATAAATGACCAACTCGTTTTGCCCAAAATTTAAAAAAAAATCTAATTTTAAGATTATTATTCTCAAACAAATCATTAAGGGGGAATGTTAAGGGTAAAGAAGCAAATAAACAACGCAAAAGGAAGCGAGTCTTGTTCACAAGGTTTACACTGTGAGATGTCATTTCAATACTTAATATACACAAGTTTATGTATTCAAGTTTCATCGTTTCGTTTAATGAAATTATGAACGTATTAACCTCTATTGATTAGGAGCACGCAAAAAATAAAGTTTAAATAATATATGTGCGATTCTTTCTATTGTCTGGTCGGCTGAACATAAATTTTATATCTAGGGTTTTGGTTCTCATAGTGCATATGTTTTCCCACAATTTTCATAATTTCACGAATTGATCATAAAAAAAATCAAGTGAAGCCATCCGCAAGTAAAGCTACAGAGGCATTATATTTATTTTCGACAGAACGTGTGGCGAAATTCTAAGCAGAGGCCACAACCGCAGCGGTTTTAATATCAGAACCACTGGTTTCGGCGCACTCTCACAAGATGTGAGCCCATAGATTGGCCACACAACTGCTGACTCCTCTCTCTCTCTCTCTCTGTCTCTCTCTCTCTCATTTTTGTCCGCTAGTTGTTTGGTTCTTAGCTTATTCATCACTAATAGGTTTTAACTGCTACAATACAAATGTCAAGTATGTCATGTCCAGTTATGGGAACCTTTTCCCTTGTAATAAAATAAAAAAATTATTTCTATTGGTGTAAAAAGAATATAACCTCTGTCATTGCCTTCTTGTCCTTTTCCAATACACCACTAAACTTGGGTCAGCACACGTTGGGATATCATTATAGTCGGTAAATAGATAGAATTAATATTGATAAGTAGGTTGCAATTATAGATCTTACAAAATATATGAAAAAATTTGATCAAAAATATTTTTAATTTAAACACCTCCCAAATTATTCCAATTGTATCGTCAATTTTAATTTTTTTAAATATGCTCACTACACATACAGTTATCAACCATCATTTAAAATCTGTTCTTTAAAAGTATTTTCCTATCTGTTACTTTAGATGATATGAAAAATTAATGGTTGCTATATCACAAAAATAATTAAAAGTATTTTCCTATCTTTATATATGAGTGGGCTCTCGCTAGAGCAATGGTGTTTTCCGAGGAACCCTAAATTCGCATTTTTCAAGAGTTTTATCTTGCCCATACTATCCAAAACCTCTCTACTTTATATATCCACCCCTATTTCTTTAATGTTGTGGTTGATCATTATATTCTACCTTCATAATATCTTTTAGAGAAATAACAATTTTACATCTTGAGATCAATAAACCACAAGTTGGAAAAAATAACAAAATCACAAAATTTTAAAGCACACGCTTCCTAAACATAATCAAGAAGGTACTTTCTCAATAAGTTTCAAATGTTGCTGAGAATTGAAGGAGGTTGGACTAGAAACACATAAAGAGTACAATAACAATGTGTTCTTGATAGTGCATGAGAAAATAGACAATTTTAGAAGATTGGAAGTAGATATGAATGAAGCAAGTTTCAGCGGGTCTTAGAGATCGTAGAAATTAGATCCGCGAATCTAATAAATTTTCTAGGCTGAATCATACTATAAATTCTTACTATCTATAGTGGACGTCATTGGTTTGATCTTGGAGTTTTTAATCCAGTGAAGGATTTTCTCCTTTAACAAATCCTACATTATTTACTGCTTTATTGATTATTGTGGTAATTCAATATAGGATAATTTGACTTGATTGACTTAACGTCTAGAACAATTAAAAAGTGATTGTTGCTTTTAATTGATAATTTTAATTCTGCGGTATTTATCTATTCACCCCATATAAGTGATTTTAGGGTCAAATTAGTAACTTTCAAATTTCAAATAGGATGAAATAGATTGATAAATGGAAACAATGTTAAGAATATAGTAAATATTTGAAAATTTGTAAAGTTCAATAAATATTGAGAAACGGTATTGAAAATATGGTGGTCATCGAAATATTTAACCAAGTTACACAAGTATTTTCATTTTGAACACTTGACGAAAACTCTTGAAAGTGTTTCGAAGCTAAATATGAGCTTCCTAATCTATTTATTTTTTTCAATAAAAATCGAAAACTTTAATGAAATTCTACGCGGAAATTTAAGATAATATATGCTATCGGAATTGCACATAGAAATTAATAAAGAATTAACCTTATTATGGACTTCAACTAGAAATTATTAACAATATTAAATTTGACTTTTATAAAACAAAATATTAATAAATGATTAGAGTTTGAATTATTTTTTAAATTCATATCAATAAATTATAATTTTACATAAAGTTTCATAATGTCACATATCCTACTTTTTCTAAATTCTATGTGCTGTATTGTATCGGTTTTCATTTATCATTGCCGCTGTCGTTGTCATGTCGGCACAACGCAACACTACAGTACCATAACAATATAACAAGTGAAAATTGTGTAATAACGACACTAAAGTTTGTGTCTATACAATGAGACATCTCATTCATATGTCTTTTCAATATTTTACCAAAAACCGATACAGAACTTTCCACATGAATCTGATCGAAGACCCCTAAGTGTCAATTAAAATGAAAAATAATTTTATGACTTGCATCCTAATTTACCTATTATTTAATTTCGCTAAAAAAAATAGATTTTAGTAAATGTCAATAAAAAATTATGAATGTATAATTAAAAAGTTGATAAAAGATGTAGATCTCATGAAATATGTAATTAAAATTAATTGTTGACGTTAGCGTAAATTTTTATCAATTTTTTTAACTAAACAAAGCATGAACTTAGTTTCAGTTTGCTGGTATACCATCAGCCTAACGTAGTCGACACACTTAACTGTATAAAAAGTTTAGAATGAAACTAGAATTGATATTATTAGGTGGACAAGGTTAATATCATTTCTTTTTTATAATTAAAAGAGATCATTTACATTATTAATCACATAATATAATCTGGTGGTGGATACTTTAAATGGCATCCATTTAAATGAATATCAAAGAATACTATAGTGTTATTATATATATATAAACTTTATCTTATTTAGCTTTTTACTTAATACACGGGGTACCATGAAACTGTCCAGAAAGCAAGAATAAAACCAATTTCTCGTCTTATTTTTCGGCAATAAGCTAAGCCAAAACATTTTAGGACAAATTAATATTTAGCTCTGTTTGATGGAAATCAAAATTATATATCTAATGGATTTTGATAAAAGTTAATAAAATATGTAATTAAAAAATTGTTGATCCTATAAAATATGTGGTTAAAATTAATTATTAATTTTGACTTATATTAAAATTTAGATTTTAATTCTTACAAAACAGGAGGTTACTGTGATACAGTGCATGTAAATGTTATATATAACTCTAAAGGATGAAGAGGCAAATGATTTCTTTGTGCATAACCCAAGTCAAATACATTATTTGTTTGCTCCTTGGATTATTCCTTGTCAGAAGAGACAGGAATTGGGCTCATATTTAAGCCAATGGTTTTACAGCCAATTATTTAGGGTGGTAATTAGAGAGACGTGGTTTTGTTTCGAGACGACTGACAAGGACCCGATCGAATAGATTTGTAAAACCGGGGACTCGTTTTGAGACATATTTTTTACTCTTATAAATAGTTTTAGTCGTTCTTTATTACCAAGGAGTAAAATTTGGGCTTGGAGAAGAAGATTCTTGGTCCAAGATCTTATTCTTTTCTTCATCTTTCTTCAAAACTCATTGTTGAATCTATTATTTTTATTTTTTTTTCCTATTAGTATGAGTAGCTAAGTTGATAATTAGGATAAACGAATTGAGATTTATGCAGAAATTTCTCAATGTTAATTGGGCATTTCAAATACTCAAGAAAGGGAAATTAATTCCATTTTATTAATAGTGCATGTCATCACGAGCCCAGATGTTGTTGATGCATACAAAGTTTAAAAGAACTCAAGAGCACATCAATATGAGATCATTGAATCTTGAGATTTTCGATCAAAGATCAAATTTTGATCATGAGAAATCTCCATGATTTTATTCAACATGCAAAAACATAAAAATAAAAAAAAAAAAAAAAAAAAAAAAAAAAAAAAAAAAAAAAAAAAAAAACGCAATGAAATCTTTAACAAGAGTATAAATAGTTTTTAAACAATAGAAAACCGTACAATTACTAAATGCACAAAATACCCTCACATTTAAATTAAAACTAAAAAAAAAAAAGATAAATATAAATTAATAACTAGATAAATAAAAGGAAGTTGATGCACCAATCCTTACACGGGCTGCTATGTGAAGTCTCATGATACTCCACAATATCTCGAATTGCACTTGCTAGTAGCTAATTCCAACATAGTCATGACACACTTTAATGTCTTGACGCTCCAATATTAAAGTCTCATCCTCGAAAGTTATCATAATCATTCACCCCACCAGTTTTTGTTTTCTATTCTATCACTATTAATATGCAAAATAAAATGTATGAAAATTGAAAATTAGAAATTTTATTTTAATTTTTAGTCTACCAATTTTATTTATTTTTTTAATAAAAGTGTATCAGTGAAAATGATGGGCAAGCTACTAGTGGTTACATATATAGATGGATTCAGCATGTCGCGGTGGCCCGTGGCGCATCCCCGACACTGAATTTGAAGTATTTAGCAAAACAAATTAATTTATTTATGTAATGACCATTACTTAATTAATTAAATCGCTTTATCATATTTAATTAGGGTTCGGTGGCCTCTATAATTTTGATTATTGTTGAACAATGATGGTTTAAGTAGGTTGATGTGGACTCACAGAAATTTCATTAATATTAGGCGATTGCCTGCTCCACAGTCGCACTACAATCAAATCTAATCTTAATCCGTTCAAAGATTTCAATTCTGATAAACATCGTTAAGCAAATAGTTTTATTAATTTGTCCCTTAAAACAAAAGTACGTAGGTTTTTATAATATTTCAGCTGAAGACAGAATAAATTGATTTTATTTATATAAAATTTTCCATTCATAGTAATGACTGCTCGTGAGCAGCAAATGGTTAATAATTCAATAAAAGTATTCTTATTTCTTGGGAAATAGACAATACAATAAAAAGCTAAACAATTATACTTAACGCGCTCCAGTCATACTTTTCATTACCATGCATCAAGTGTAGTGTCTCTCGAGAGTAGCAAACAGTTGTTTATTTGGGGGGTTGGTTGGTTGGTTGGGGGGTGGGGGGCGGACAATTGCATATGCACAATTCAAAGTGCTCGACTTATAGGGCAATTGAGTAAAAATATAGATATTAATAATAATTGTTTGTGGTGAAAGTGAAACTACACTTTTCCTTATTAATTAAATAATTTAAAAATACCGTATATGCATAAAATAATTGTATCATGTTACCTAAAGTCTTGGAGTCCAATGAAATTTTAATTCGAGATAAGCAATTAAGCAACCAAGAATTAGACATTCAATTGCGTCTTCATAAGGGATACTACATTTTGCAATAATATTTTATATCACAATGTTCAACCAATAATATATTTTTATTTTTATTTTTACAAAATCTCTCTCTCTCTGCTAGAAGCATTCACTCTTGATAATATGTATCACGAAAAATCATGGTCTTTGCTCCTCATGAATTTTGATATACCACCATCTTTGCACTGAAACTGCTCTCAAGTGTCCAATCTCTAATGGTAATCCAAACGAGAGCATAAGAATGAGATACTAAGATTTCTCTTCCTTGTACTAGCAAGGTTATACTATTGTGTTGTGATATTTCAATTTTTTTTTTTTTTAATAAAGTTGTACTCTCAATTACTATATCAACAATAAAAAACTCAAATCCTAATTATTTATTTATGGATGTTTAAATGGGCTTGACCCATCCATTAAACATAAATCAGTCCATTAGTTAATTAAATTAATTAAACAAACTTGTTCCACAAGTTAATTAATCTACAAATGTTCCATACTTGTCAATTAACCTAAGCCCAGTAATAAATAATTAAATTAATTAATTTAACAATGTCCCACACTTTTCAATTAATCAATTCTTAATTTTTTTCCCTGTTTTACCTTTTGTTTGTGACTTATTAGGTTCTCATCATGATGTTGGATGATGTGAAATATTATTTTGATTAATAAAAATTAAAACCTCTCTTTTAATTTATCACCAATTTACCTAAATTAATGAATTCACTTTCATTGTCCTCGATTGACATCTAACAATGCATCGAGCAATACATGTGATGAAAGTTCGTTTGGCTCCATTATTTCAATTTAAAATTTTTGGAATAATAATTTTTGGAGAATGTGTCGTTGAAAAATAAGGAAAAAGTTTTTGAGTTATGTATAATATTAATTTATGAAAAATTGTGTGATTGAAAACAAGAAAAAATTTAAAATTTGAAATATATGGGGGCCAAATGGGGGGTAAATGTTATGTAGTGTGACGAAATCGGATCTTGCTACATGTACATTAAAATTCACATAATGAATTATATAATACCACATGACACTCTACTATTTGCTAGTTTAAAACACATTAAACTTTTTCATTCAATATTTTCCGTCCACATCATATTATGTAATACATTTTGATTTTTTACGCAAAAGTAGCAAAATCTGACAAAACTAGACTTGTTCATTTGCCATAAAATTATAATCCCTTCTGAAATATTATCGGATCAATTACAAGATATCGACATGTGTCAATCTTCATTTATAAATAATATTTTTCGTTTTACTCTTAAGTCAACATAAGTCGAAACTATTTTCTACTTATGTACTTACCTTGGCCAAGGATTTTTATATCAACTTGAGCGAATAAAATGTAGATCATAATTTCTTACTATCTATGAGTAAAAAAATCATCTATTCATTATTCACAAACTTCTTATGATTTCTGACATATCCGAATGATATCGTATTAGACTTTGACAACAATATCAACATCAACAAAGTATGACTATTTTCATATAAGGTACTATGATGACCTAAAATTGAATGATCAATTCTATTATCGAACCTTAGAGATTAACCATTGACACTCAAATAACTATGCAGATACTGTACAGCGGGTCTCTAATACTTTTCTTCTTAGCAAAATATTCACGCATCAATTTATATGTCATTACATTTTAGCTTGTGATATCAATCACTTGCTTTCTAGTGAGAAATGTCATACGTGTTTATTTAGCTGTAATAATGATATTCGTATCTTGTTATTACTTGTCTTACAATCATAACTCCTTGTAATTAACAAATTATCAAAACTAGAATTGACATTTGTCAGAATAATTCAATTAAATAATATTAAATATGCATCGATTGTGTGTGTGTGTGTGTGTGTCCATTAAAAGTATTTACATCTAAAATCGATTCGATCTAAGACACAACACTTATAAACTCCTACTTGCACTAGGGCCAATCACTTATATATCAAATACCACAAGAGTCTATATTATGATTATATTTATACTACGACAACTCTTGTCCATTTGCATGCGCATTGGCTCCATTGTTATTACAATACAGATGTATGAAATCAACAATGTTGGGAACTACTCCAATTCGTTAATGAGATTCTTGATTCAAACAATAACCTGTGCTGCTTTTGAAGCAACAATGTATCGAACTTCTATTATTGAATCGACAGTTGTTTTTGGTTTGAAACATTTACAACTAACCGTTCCATTATTAAGAATAAACACATATCCATATTGAGATTTGCTATCATTTTAGTCTCACTAGAAGTTAGGACGGATGTATCCTTGAATTCTCTATTCATTTTATCTATATAAAATCTTCTTAAGATTTTACCAATATAGAATGAGATGAGTCAACCAATCTTTTAGATTTGTCTCTATAGATTAAGTTTCTTCTCCCATATTTTCATAGAAAAAATCATTGACAATCATAATTTCATATGTTGAAGCAGAAGAATGTCATTTCCCATTAATAATATATCATCTACATATAATATTAGAAATCAGGCGATACTCCTACCAGTCTTCTTGTGTAAACATGGTTCGTTTTTATTTTTGATAAAATAATTTTTTTTTATCATAACATCAATGTGAAACTCTAGCTTCTAGAAGCTTGCTTCAATTCTTATATGGATCGATCAAGCTTGCATACCTTGTTAACATCTTTGGATTCAAAACCCTCGAATTATATTATTGACACTTCCTCTTGCAAATTCTAGTTAAGGATCACAATTTTGACATCTATTCATTTATTTCATAGTTATGATATGTAGCTATTGGAAGCAACATCGAACGACTTAAGCATGGCTATAGGTGAAAATGTTTTATCAGAGTAATCTCCTTGTCTTTATTTATAACATTTTGCTAATAGCCTTACTTTTTATATATGGATGTTTCCATCCATTTCAACCATTTCTTACAAACCCATTTATAACTTATATGTTTCATCGCTTCAGGTGGGTTGACCAAGTTCTAAATCCTGTTTACATGCATTGACTTCATCTCGAATTTCATGTCCTCCTACAATCTTTTTAGTCAACGCTTGATCTTGCTTCTACGTAATTAGTGGGATCATAACCTTCGATTAGTAACAATGAATTTGTACCTTCTAAGATGTCAAATGATCATACTAGATTTACACAAAGCCACCGTGTCCTCAAGAGCCTATACTTTCTGATCAAGAGTTTACCTTTCAATGAGTGTGAGATTAGACTCAGATTCATCTACTTGGTCAACTATATTTGTAGATTCTTAAACATATTCAAATTCTAATTTTCTCCTACCCCCCTTTCCTAAATGAACTCTTTCTCAAATTGAACTTAAGAACTTCAAAGAAGCCGAATTTGATGAATATTGGGTTCTCGCAATGCAAGAAGAGCTAAATCAATTTGAAAGAAATAATGTTTGGGATTTAGTTCCTAGACCAAATAATCAAACCGTGATTAGAACAAAATGGGTTTTTAGGAACAAACGAGATGAAGATGGAAACATGGTGTGTAACAAGGCTAAATTAGTGGCCCAAAGTTACAATCAAGAAGAAGGTATAGATTTTGAAGAAACTTTTGCACCGGTAGCTAGATTAGAATCCATTCATGTGCTTCTTGCATTTGCTTGCTACAAAGGATTTACATTGTATCAAATGGATATCGAAAGTGCATTTTTAAATGTATATATTCAAGAAGAGGTTTTTGTTGAACAACCTCCCGGTTTCAAAGATCACAAAAATCCAAATCATGTTTACACACTTAGAAAAGCACCTACGGCCTAAAACAAGCTCCTAGAGCTTGGTATGAATGATTGAGTAAATTTCTAATTTCAAATGGATTCTATATTGGAAAGGTCGATACCATACTTTTTGTGAAAAGTTATAAGAGTGACATGCTTATTGTTCAAATTTATGTGGATGATATTACCTTTGGTGCTACTAACATATGTAAAGGTGAGGAATTTTCTAAAGCATGAGCAAGGAATTTGAAATGAGCATGATAGGGGAATTAAAATTCTTCCTTTGGTTGCAAATTAAACAAACTTGTAATGGATTCTTCATAAATCAAAGCAAGTATTTGCTAGACACGCTCAAAAAGTTCGACATGGATGGGCTAAAACCAATGAACACTCCCATGAGTTCAACCATAAAGCTTTACAAAGATGACCAAGGTACCTCTATTGATGTAACTAAACATTGAGGTATGATTGGATCTCTTCTTCATTTAACTGCTAATAGACCCGATATTATGTTTAATGTTTGCCTATGTGCTAGATTTCAATCTAATCCTAAGAATCATCTTAAAGCTGTTAAAAGAATTTTTTGATATCTTAGTGGAACTAAAACCTTAGGTCTTTCGTATCCAAAAGTAACTCAAATTGATCTACTTAGTTATTCGGATGCCGATTGGGCCGATTGCACAATTGATCGCAAGAGCACTAGCGAAACATGTCACTTCTTAGGTTTCACACTAGTCTTATGGTTTAGTAAGAAACAAAATTCGGTCGAATTGTCCACGGTCGAAGCCGAATATATCTCTGCTGCTAGATGTTGTGTACAAGTGTTATGGATGGAACAAACACTTAAGGATTATCACTTGTCTTTTGATCACATCCCTATTATGTGAGATAACACTAGAGCTATAAATTTGTCTAAAAATCCTATATTACACTCACGAACGAAGCACATTGAAATTAGACATCATTTTCTTAGAGACCATGCTTAAAAGGTAATATTGCATTAGAATTTGTCAATACGGAAAATGAATTGGCCGGTATTTTTTCTAAACCTCTTGCTCTCGACCGGTTCACACACATTCGTAGAGGTTTATGAATTATTGATGAAATTGATTAAAGTGCTATGTGAATACATTTGCTCTTTAAAAAAAATTAAAATTCATCCGGACACATCAATGTTAGTCCAAATGGTCCGGACTAAAATCGTTTGGTTCGACAGAAAACTTCAATTTTTGTTAATCCAGATGTGAAGATTATGATCTAGACGTCCGAATCTTTGATTTCCCACTTTTTAAATCATGACAATGGTTGTCTCTCTTTCATTTTCACTCGACTACCTCTACATAAATTAGTCGAAATCACCCCATTTCGTATACAACACTTCGATCTTTTCATCAAATCCACACTCCCATAAGTTTAGACTTCTCTCTATCACAAAAGTTTGGAGTTTTTTTTTTTTTTGGCCTTCAAAGTTCCTTTCTTCTCTCTCTAAAACCGAGCCCTAATCTCCTCCTTTCAAAATCTTCAATTTTTCAACAATGACGGGATCTCGACGAGGGAAACGGGCCAAAAGGATTGCACAATGACCCCCCTTCACCATTGGATGAAGAAATGGACTTGGAACCAGAGGTGCTGTAATGTCCCGACCCACATGGATCGAAACGTCACGAGATGAAGCCCACGTTTGATCCCCATTAAATTAAATTATATTACATTCCATTTCTCTCTCTCCTATTTTTAATCACACAATCTTCTATAAAATAATATTACACGTAAATCGAAAACTTTTCCTTATTTTTTAACCACTCATTTTTCTAAAAAATACTATTCCCCCCATTTTCATGTTCAGGTAATGGGGCTCAAACGGGGGCTAAGGGTCTGTTTGGCCCCCATTTTTTCCCATTACATTAAATTTTTTGCCAACTTTCAACCTCCTTTTTTTGACTAAGTAGGGTCCACATCTATCATTTCCTTCATTTTTTGAACTGAACCTTTGGTCCAAAGGACAAAAACACCCTCCCATGTCCACACTAAATTATCGATATGACCCTCACTGACCGAAAAACTGAGGACAAGGCTGGGAGGGTAGGATCGTAATTTATGGCGCAATTAATTACTCTTGTTGTACACGCAAGTTGTACTCTCTGAATGGTATGACACATGGGGGGGCCACAGTTGTTGGAAAAATTGAAAAATAATTTGTTGTAATGAATTTTAATGAGTAATAATGGGGCACAAACTGGGGCTAACTATACTTTAATCGTAATTTTGTTGTTTTAAAACAATAATTCAATACTAAAAGAAAATAATTTCAAAAATATTTTTAGAATTGGTTCCATGCATGTGACGGCTATTAACGTGAAATTTTTTATAAAACTTAAAAAGTAATGTTGTTTTAGTTATTGTCTCAAACAGTAATTGTCAAAATAAATTTGTTTGCAATTTAAAGTTTTGCTGTCTCTTAAATAAAAATTCAGATTCTGCCTCGTTTTTAAAAATTCATAACTCCTTCGTTACTTGGTATTTTGAAAAACCAGTGGCATTGTATAGTCTCATAAGTTAGCTATTGAATGAACTTGGAATCATGTCAATTCGATGATGGTAGAATTTTATATGTTGCATAGTAAATTGCAGTAGGTAGAGTTGTCGTATTCCCAGCTTCTGCCTTGACTTCAAAATTTCCTAACTCGACCGTTACTTAGAATTTTCGGATGAAACCAATTGGATTTGATAGTCTCATGGATTAGCTACTGAAAAAATTTGAAATCATGTGGTTCTGGTAGCCGTGAAATTTTACATGTCATTTTAAGTGAACTGCACCAGTTTAACTTTCAACCAGGTCGCTGCTGAGTTTTAAGAAATATTTTAGTACCTCATATGATGCCGATGGAAGCTAATTTTTGACTATGCCATATTATAAAAAGTTTATTACTTGACATTAAAATTTGATGAAGTTTCAAGGTCGATAGCTATACAAACGAATTTATTGACACTTACCCTACGAGATAGAAAAAGAAAACAGCTTTGTTTAGTTAGTGTTAGAGGGATGTTGGGAAATATTTTAATGCCTAGTATGTCATTGACGGAAGCCAAATTTTGGATATGTTATATTATATGATGTTCCCTACTTTTCCTTAAAAATTTATGAAATTTTGACATTGATAACTATGCAAACGAGTTTATTTTCTAATTTAATAGTAAACTGCACGTTAGGATAAATATAGTTCTTACTATATTAAGGAAATTTTTAAAAAACTAAATGTTTATGTTTCCGTTAAAAGAGTAGTTAATTAAATATTATGTTAAATAATTTCTAAGTCTAACACTAAGGTACAATGATTTGAGTGACGTTTCATCCATACGGGTTGAGACGTTACAGCGTTGTATCAGAGCACAAGTTTAATTGATTCTGTAGACTTAGTGTATTTTAGTTATGGAATAAAAAAATGAAACATTTATGGCACTCCATGGCATCTTGCATCTATCAGTTGACCTCATTCAACGAACCCAAGGTTTGGAATAAAATATTATGTTCCACTTTATTTTTCGAGCATGATTTATAAATCATTTAAACTTGAATTTATGAATGCTTTTGATGTTTAGAATGAAATATGTTATGTAAGTTATATTTTGTTTAAATATACATGAAGAAATGATAATTGCTCATTATATAAAACTTCAAGAGCATAATGTGTAAGTTGATGTCACTAACAAAGAAAAAACATAATTGGACACTTATGTGACAGACATGGTTAGGACTTATCAAACCGCTAAAAAGGGCACAGCTTGTAGAGCAGTGTTGAACCATAGGTCCATCATTCTATCCTATGAGAACTACGGAACTAACCCATCTCGTCCTCTTGTTGAATACGTACATGATATCTACGAGAGATGTATGGTAGCTATAGATGTAAGACTAGAGATCACGCATATCGAGGCTATGAATAACCTAATACATTCACTCCCACCTCAATGGGGAAACATGGGAGTCATGGTTATGAATAAGATGCTAGAAGGTAACCTTCCAAAGAATCCAAATACGATTGAATTTGGTATATATTCCCAGGTCCTTCTAGACAGGTGGAGTGAGAGCTTAGAACTTGAATCGGAGATAGTAATTGAGCCCAATGATGAGGTTGATCCTGAGCCCAAGCACATGCCTCAGTTTGAATTAGACCTAGAGGAAAATCTCGAATGGGAACAAGATGATGATTGGTTTGGAATTAGAGAATGCATGAGCATGAACCTGAACCTAGACCACAAGTTGAGATGGACCTAGAGTTAGGACCCGAGGCAGAAGACTCCTCCAAAGATGAAGCTCCATCGAAGAAGATTCGCAAGATTCATAGGGATTATAAATTTAGATTCAATTTCCTTGTGATATCTTTTCCTTTATGTTATTGAAAGTAAAATGTTATCGAACTATTGAATATCCTGATTTCAAGGAATACTAAATAAAAAAAATAATTCTGATCAAGTTGAGATTTTTTTTTTTTAATTTTTGGTGTTGGAAAATGAAGTTAATGTGAGATATTATATCTTATCTCTAGGGAAATGTCTCGAGTAAACCAGAATAATTTGATAAGGGATCTCATATAAGTGGTTCAAGATCTTGGCAGGCTGAATCAGAATCCAGCTCCACCTACACCACCAGCTCCTATTACTCTCCCAACTCATTCCTCGGTGGTTGAGTCATTTTGAAGGCATAAGCCCCCTTCCTTCGATGGAGCATTTGGTCCACTAGTAGTTGAAGAATGGCTTCGTAATTAGAGCGAATTTTTTGACTCATTGATTGCACTGACGCCCAAAAGGTCCAGTGTGCGGATTTTATGTTTACTAGTGATGCAAGTCATTGGTGGGATTCGATGTCCCGAACTAGGACTCCAAAACAACAATTGGCGTTAAACTTGGGAACAATTCAATGAAGAAGTGATGGAAAAGTATTTTCCTCACTCTCTAAGGGATTTCTAGGAAAACAAATTCCTTCAACTCAAGCAGGGCTATTGTCCATGACTGATTATGAACGAAAATTTGACCAACCCTTAAGCTATGCTCCACACCTGGTGGACACAGAAATTAAGAAGACTCGAAGGTTTGAGCAAGGGTTAAACCCGTACCTAAGCATGATTTTTATATCACAACGTTTCGCATCATACCATGAAATGAAGGAATGAGCTCACATTATTTGGTATCAGAAGGCAAATGCAGAGCAACACCATCAATTGTACAACTAGCAGGACAAAGGACAGGTTGGAAAGAGAAAATGGAATGGTCAAGACAAAGGAAAAGGCAAATGGGAAAATAAGAAGGCTAATATTGGACCTAGTGCTAGTAAGGGCATAGTAGTTGCAGTAGTGCCATGTCCTAAGTGTGGTAAGCCTCATCGTGGGGAATACTTGTATGGAAAGAATGCCTATTTTCGGTGCGGTAAGTCAGGACATATTGCTAAAGATTGTCCCATATTTACTTAGAAGAAGGATGATAACAATGATCAGAACAAGAAGGGGAAGGCACAATTGTTTAAAATGACTCAGAAGGATGCAAAGAAGAACTCAAATGTGATAGCAGGTATATTACTGATATCTGATACATCTGCTTATGTATTGTTTGATTCAGGAGCTACTCACTCTTTTGTATCAACATCTTTCATTGCTAAATCTAGTATTAATTGTGGTAAGTCAGAGAGTACACTAGAAATAAGCATTCCCTCAGGTAGAACATTGAACACAGATGAGTTCGATAGGTCGGTGAATCTTAAAATTGAGGGAAAAATATTTGAAGCAAATTTGTATGTGATAGAGATGAAAGACTTTAATGTGATTTTGGGCATGGATTGGCTAGGATATAATTATGCAATCATTCATTGTAGAGAAAGGAAAGTGTCTTTTCAGAAACCAGGAGAGGAACAATTTTCTTTCCCTGGAATAAAGACCAAACCCCACCTCCAGCTAGTATCGGCCTCACAAGCTGAGAAATTGTTGAGAAAGAAAACATCTCAACGATTTCTAGTTAATATCTCTGGAGAAAAATTGGCAACGATAAAGATTGAGGATGTACTAGTGGTACAAGAATTTATAGATGTGTTTCCAAAAGATCTACCTAGTATTCCACTAGATAGACAAATGGAATTCACAATAGACTTGGTTCCCGGAGTGGCACCAGTATCTAAAGTTCCATGCAGAATGACCCCAAAAGAACTTTAAGAGTTGAAAATTCAACTACAAGAATCGTTAGACAATGACTTTATTCGACCAAGTGTATCTCCATGGGGTGCACCGACATTGTTTGTAAAGAAGAAAGATGGAAGTGTGGGGATGTGTGTGGACTATCGGGAGTTGAACCGGTTGACCATCAAGAATAGGTATCCTTTCCCGAGAATGGAGAAATTGGTTGATCAATTAAAAGGGGTTAAGGTAATTTCCAAGATCGATTTACGATCTGGATATCATCAATTGAAGGTTAAGGAAAGCGATGTACCTAAGATGACATTATGATTTACTCCAAAAGTAAAGATCAACAAGAAGACCATCTTAGAACAGCGTTCGAAACATTGCGTAAGAAAAAGTTATATGCCAAATTTAAAAAGTGCGAATTTTGGCTTGAACGAGTTGGATTCCTCGGTCATGTAGTTACTGCCCAAGGAATTGAAGTAGATTAGGTAAAGGTGGAAGTGGTAACTAATTGGAAGACACCGACTAATGCTGGTGAAGTTGGAAGTTTTTTGGGGTTGGCTAGATATTATCGGAGATTTATAGAATGATTCTCCAAAATAGCTGAGCTAATGACACAATTGATAAGGAAAGGAGTAAAGTTTCAATGGACAGATAAGTGTGAGCAAAGCTTTTAGGAGCTAAAACAACGATTGATAGCACTTGTATTAAGCATACCTGAAGGTTTGAAGGGTTTCTATATATAGTGATGCATCCAAACAAGGTTTGGGATGTGTACTGATACAGCATGAAAAAGTAATTGCCTATACATCAAGACAATTGAAGCAACATGAGCAGAACTATCCGACGCATGATCTAGAACTTGTAGCGGTAGTTCATGCATTAAAGATATGGCGCCATTACTTATATAGAGGGAAGTGCAACATTTACACGGATCATAAGAGTCTCAAAATTTTCTTTATATAGAAAGAATTGAGCCCTTGTTTGGCCCCCATTTTTTGAAGTAAAAATGGGTGGAATAGTGATTTTTTGGAAAATGAGTGGTTGAAAAAGAAGTAAAAATTTTCGATTTACGTATAATATTATTTTATGGAAGATTGTGTGGTTGAAAATAGAAGAGAGAAAAATGAAATGTAAAGTAATTTAATGTAACGGGGGGCAAGCGATAGCTGAATATGAGACAGAGACGATGGTTGGAGCTAGTGAATGATTATGATTGCACTATTCATTACCATCATAGTAAGGCTAATGTTGTTGCTGAGGTTCTAAGTAGAAAGTCGATGGGACAATTGGCATTATTACCTACTATTCCGATGGAGTTGATCAAAGACTTGGAAAATTTGAGATTCGAAGTGATTACCACACCAGAACAAGTCACTGCTCATTTAGCAACTTTGACGGTTCGACCCACTCTTAGAGATTGGATCATAGAAGCACAGGATAAAGACCCATTTTTGCAAAAGATCGAGAATGAGATTGATACTGATAAGAGAAAAGATTTTGAAATAACTTCTGATCAGTCACTAATGTTTAAAGGAAGAATTTGTGTACCTAAGGATAAAGTTTTGAGGAAGGAAATATTGGAGGAAGCTCATCCACCCTGTACACCGCACATCCTAGTGGTACAAAAATGTATCGAGACCTTCGAGATACATTTTGGTGGAGGAACATGAAAGGAAGTATAGGCTTATTTGTGGCAAAATGTATAGTGTGCCAACAAGTTAAAGTAGACCATCAAAGACCAGTAGGGTTATTAAATCCATTGGACATACCTGAATGGAAGTGGAAAAATATCGTAATGGACTTTATGGTAGGATTTCCAAAGTCAGCAAGAGGACACAATGCTATATGGGTAATAGTGGATCGTCTAACAAAGTCCACTCATTTTCTTCCTGTAAAAATGACATTTAGCCTAGATCAGTTGGTGCAGTTGTACATTAAAGAGATTGTAAGATTGCATGGTGTCCCTGTGTCCATTGTGTCTGATAGAGATCCGAGATTTACGTCAAAGTTTTGGAAGAGATTCAAGAAGCTATGGGAATGAAATTAAATTTCAGTACAGTGTGTAGAAGCCCGAGAAATAAAATGAAATTAGACTATTATGTTGTGATGATCTAGCACCACAAGCCTATCTCATTCAAGAAACAAGTTGTGGAAGCTCAAACCATTTAAGATTTTGAAAGCCCAAGCCATAAATTAATTAAAAGTCCAACAATTTAAGAGATTAAGTTTAAGTAAATTTGATTACAAAGATTTAATGAATAACTGGGTTGCCCCAATGGTCATCTACATGATATTTCATATATGCAACCTATGTTCGAATCACCATGTAGATGTTTTTATAAAACTTTTTTATGAATTTTTTTAGGCTTAAAAATTCTTCAAATTCTTAGTTAAAGATCCAATTTAACAAATTTTATGATAATACAACTCCCCCCGTTTAGTTTTTCATTAAAAAGAAAGGTTACAAGAAGTGGATGGTCATTTTTTCACTACATCCTTCCTTAAATCTGAATTTCATCTTATTTTCTCTTAAAAAAATATATTTTATGTCAATTTGAGCTAAGGAATAACAAGAATGAGAAGAAGAAAGGTTTTCTACACATTTGTTCTTTGATATCCAAGAAAATTCAAGGTAGGTTGAGGTGCAAATGTTATTTCGTTTTCAAATTTGATTTTTCGTTAAAAGTTGAATGAAATGGTACCTCCGGGTACGGTGCTTCGGCACTACCATAGTTTGAATGATCATTCTTCGGCTTTACGTGTTATGATGATGCTATAGTTATTGGATTTTGCCGGAAATCCATCTACGTGCGACGGTATGAATCTATGGTTCGAATTTTCTAATTTGATTATGAAATGCATCGATAATATATATTGAGTTTCAAACTCATGGGTTAAATCCCTCCTTACAGGTTGATTTTGTTCTTTTTTTGGGAGCGCGGATGATGGTGGTTGAAGATGCAATTTGACATGGAAAAACCGGTGAATTAACAAATTTAAATTGATTTTGAAATATTTGCGTTTCCTATTAATTACTTTTCTATGGACATCGTATATGAAACTATTTATACGAACATTTTCTTATGAATAGGTTATGTTTAAAAATATATATATGTGATCTAGAATTTATTTACGAAACACCGTGTTCAAAAAAAAATGTCAACTAGTTAATGTTACTGTTTTCTTAGAAATTTCAATTTCTGCTCAGATTTTAAAAATTCATAACTAATTTGTTACTTCAAATTTTTGAACAAAGCTAATGGTGTTTGATAGCCTTATAAGTTATCTACTGAATAAACTTAGAATCATGTCAATCTGATGTCGGTTAAATTTTATATGTCACTTTGAGTAAACATAGTGTTGCTGTTTTCTAAAAATTCCAGTTTCTGTCATTGAACTTAAAAATTCCTAACTCTATCGTTACTTGGGATTTTTGAACAAAACCAGTGGGATTAAATAGCTTCATGGATTAGCTACTGGATGAACTCAAAATCATGTCAATCCAATAGCTATAAAATTTTATATGCCACCTTAAGTATGCTGCGTTGGGTTACTTCTCAAATCGAGTCACTGCGAGGTTTTGAAAAATATTTTAACATCTCATATGTAGCCGACGAAAGCTGAATTTTGGATATGTTATATTATGAGAAGTTCCCTACTTTCTCTTAAAGTTTTGTGAAGTTTCGACCTAGATTACTATGTAAACGAGTTTACTTTAAAACTTACTGCGCAAAAATGGGAAGTCAAACAACAACATTTATTTTTAAATTCTTGCCTAGATTTTCACGCAACAAAAATGTATTTATGCATGGATGTCACCTGAAGACATTAGGAATTAGTTTCTTTTGTATCAAGTTATGTTTTCATTTATTGTCCTTTTAAAAAAATATGTATTCTTAAATTAAATCTTTATAATTTCCTCTAAAAGTTTAACTATTTTTTTTAAATTTACGACTAAAAGTACAATTAATCTAACGACGTTCCAGTCCTTGTGGGTTAGGGTGTTACACAACGTATCACCCTCAATCTGATGGTCAATCTGAAAGGACCATTCAAACTTTGGAAAATATGCTAAGGGTAAGTTCTGGATCTAGAAGGTAGTTGAGAATCATATCTACCTTTAGTGGAATTTGCATATAATAATAGTTTTCAAGCAACTATTAGAATGGCACCGTATGAAGCTCTCTATGGTAGAAGGTGCAGATCACCTGTTTATTGTGATGAAGTTGGAGAAAAGAGACTTTTGGGATCATAGATCATTGAAAGAACAGTTGAAGCCATTGATAAGATTTGTACCAAGATAAAGGCCGCCCAAAATAGATAAAAGAGCTATGAGATACCAGGAGAAAAGACTTGGAATTTGACGTTGAAGAGAAAGTTTCTAAAGGTGGCACCAATAAAGGGTGTACTTAGGTTCGGCAAGAAAGGCAAACTACAACCTCATTATATTGGACCTTTTTTTCGACTTGACAGGGCCGGGAATGTGGTCAATTGGCTTTGCCACCTGAACTATCAACCGTTCACAATGTGTTTCATATATTGATGATCAGAAAGTACATGATCCTAATCACGTGGTGAATTATCAACCCCTGAAAGTAAGAAAGATTTATCTTATGAGGATTTACCGATTAAAATACTGGATCAAAAGGTATATAAATTATGGAACCAGGAGATTCATTTGGTCAAAGTGCAATGGAATAATAATGGAGTGGAAGAATCTACTTGGGAAAGAGAAGAAGACGTCAAAGACAAATATCCAACACTCTTTGTCAACTCATAAGGTAAATTTCGAAGATGAAATTTGTTTAAGGTGTAAGGGATATAGAAGCCCGAGAAAATAAAATGAAATTAGGCTATTATGTTATGATAATCTGGCACCACAAGCCTAGCTTATTCAAGAAACGAGCTATAGAAGCTCAACCCATTTAAGATTTTGAAAGCCCCAAGCCATAAGTTAATTAAAAGCCCAACAATTTAAAAGATTAAATTTAAGTAAATTTAATTACAAAGATTTAATGAATAATTGGGTTGCAACAATAGTCATCTACATGAAATTTCATATAGGCAACCCAGGTGCGAATCACCATATAGATGTTTTTATAAAACCTTTTATATGAATTATTTTTTATGGCTTAGAGACTCTTTAAATTCTTAGCTAAAGACCAAATTTAATAAATTTAATGATAATACAACTCCCCGACTTAGTTTTTCATTAAAAAGAAAGGTTAGAAGAAATGGAAGGTCACTTTTTCACTAAACCCCTCTAAAAATCCGAATTTCATCTCATTCTCTCAAAAAATATATTTCATGCCAATTTAAGCTAAGGGTATTACAAGGGTGAGAAGAAGAGAGGTTTTCTACACATTTTGTTCTTTGATATCCAAGAAAATTCAAGGTAGGTGTCTGTGCAAGTGTTTATTTCGTTTTTAAATTTGATTTTTTGATAAATGTTTGAATGAAATGGTACCTCTGGGTACAGTGCTTCAGCACTACAACAGTTTGGATGATCATTCTTCAGCTCTATGTGTTATGATAATGCTATAATAATTGGATTTTGCCGAAAATCCATCTACGTGCGATGATATGAATTTATAGTTCAAAATTTTTCATTTGACAATGAAATGCACCGATGATATCTACTGAGTTTCAAACTCATGGGTTAATTCCCTTCCTTTAGGTTGGATGGATTTTCCTTGGGCGTGGATAATGGTAAAGGGTGATGCGACAAGCCATGGAGAAACCGATGATTTAATATCTTTAGTTGATTATGAAATGTTTACGTTTTATTTAAATTAGATTTCTATGGCTGTTTTGTGCAGATCTATTCAACAAACATTCTTTATGAACAAATTTGTCTTTGAACAGAGACATGTGTTATAGGAATAAATTTACAAACCACCGTTTACAAAAATATATAAGATTCTGTCTTGTTTTAAAAAACTCATAACTCCTTCGTTACTTGGTAATTTTATACAAAACTAGTGGCACTGTATACTCTCATAAGTTTTCTATTGAATGAACTTGGAATCATGTCAATCCGATGTCGGTAGAATATTATATGTTGCATAATGTAAACTGCACTGGGTAGAGTCGTCGTATTCCCAACTTCTACCTTGACTTCAAATTTCCTAACTCGACCATTACTTGGAATTTCCGGATGAAACCAATTGGATTTGATAGTCTCATGGATTTGCTACTGAAAAAATTTGAAATCATGTGGTTTTGATGTCCGTGGAATTTTACATGTCATTTTAAGTGAACTACACCAGTTTAACGTTCAACCGGATCGATGCTGGATTTTGAAAAATATTTTAATAACTCATATGATGTCGATGGAAGCTAATTTTTTACTATGTCATATTATAAGGAGTTTATTACTTGACATTAAAATTTGATGAAGTTTCGAGGTCGAATTTGATGATGTTTCGAGGTTGATAGCTATACAAACGAATTTATTGATACTTATACAAACAAATTTATTGATACTTACCCTACGAGATAGAAAAAGAAAACAGGTTTGTTTAGTTAGTGTTAGCGGGATTTTGGGAAATATTTTAACGCCTTGTATGTCACCGACGGAAGTCAAATTTTGGATATGTTATATTATAAGATGTTCCCTACTTTTCCTTAAAATTTTATGAAATTTTGATATTGATAACTATGCAAACCAGTTTATTTTATAATTTTATAGTAAACTGCATGTTATGAAAAATATAGTTCTTAAGGAATTTTTTTAAAAACTAAGCCCAAGTTTGACCCCCATTCTTCAGTAATGAAAATGGGAGGAATAGTAATTTTTTTTTAAAATGAGAGGCTGAAAAAAGAAGGAAAAGTTTTCAATTTACGTGTAATATTATTTTATGGAAGATTGTGTGGTTGAAAATAGGAGAGAGAAAAATAGAATGTAATGGAATGTAATTTAATGGGGGCCAAACAGGAGCTAAATGTTTACATTTCCGTTGAAGGAGTAGTTAATTAAATTATTATTTTAAATAATTTCTAAGTCTAACGCAAAGGTACAATGATTTGAGTGACGTTTCCGTCTATACGGGTCGGGGCGTTATAGGTGCCACCGAACCCGTTTGAGAAATCACACATTTTAATTGGTAAGAACGTTAATTTTATGAATTTTTCAATTGAAGCTCCCGCATTTCACATTGAAGAGTGCTTTGAAAATATGGGATGGGCATCCATTGCTAGTATGGAAGAATAATGCACCCACGTCTTATAAAAGAATTTTATCAAAAAATGCACTTCGGACCTGGTTCTGACAAAATTACTTGTTTACTAACATTATGATTTCAAAAGCATTAATTCTGTGAAATTCTCAAACTTGAGCCTTGTGACTTGGAAGTATTTGTGCATAAATCTCCACCTACCGTGGAAGGATACGATCCTTCCGAGGCTTGTCAACGAGTCACCAGGAAGGACTTCAAGAATATCACCAAATTAAGCGCACATCAATTAACTCTTCCATGCAAGTTTTTGCAAAATATAATTGCCCATGTAATTTTTTCCGGAAAGGGCACCAAGACGAAGTAAATCACTTTGATCTTTTTATTTTGGACTCACTTGTCATTTGGGTGTCGCATTGATTTTCCTACTATCATCATGGGACTTATGAAACTCGTGCATGTATCACGTCACACTAAAGATTTACCTTGCGAGATGCTTCTTAAAAAAGTTTTTAAACATTTCAACGTTTCACTTAACAGAGAAAATTTTGTTACATTACGCCCTACCGATACTATCACATCCAAACAATGAAACGGATGAAGATTGTAAAAGAACACGGGCAATGGGTGGCTCATACGAATGGGTTCGATCCTACCTCCAGTCCATTTACACTTTCTTTTGAAGAAGAAGTTGAAGTTGAACCCGAGAGTGAGCCTAATGTTCTTGAAGTTCTTACCCCTGCATTTGATTTTCCTGGCTCAAACACACCTCATCTTTCTAGAGGTCGTTCTACATTTACTGAGGAGCTGTATAATCTCATTCATGGGCGGATTGATTCGCATACCTCAACGGTCAATAGCATAGGTAGCCTACTACTACATATTCAGGCTTAGCAGACATCTATGAACGATAGCTTGAGATGCAGCAACAACCAGTCGAGCTGCAGGCCCAGCAGACTGCCTTCTTTGCTGACCTCTATGTTCATTTCCCACCTCCACCACCGCCTCTGACCCCCTAATTTATTTTCCTAGATGTTTTGTTATCTGATTCTACATTTCGTTGGTTAGTCTTTTACTGCATCGTTCACTTCTCTTGAGTTATTTGACTATTTTGTTGGTTGACTTCCTCTATGTTACTATTTCATTTATGCTACTTATCTTATCATTTCTTTTTTCTTACGCCAAGAGGGGGAAGATGAGAAGATGATTATGCAAAGCAGGGCAAACTTAAGTAAAATCAATAAGGGACACATTACCTGTAAAATTTGAAACTTGCACTTCTCGTTATTTTGTGCCTATTCAATTTGTCTAATGTTTGTATTACAAATCATCTTGTTTTTCATAATAAAAAATGAGAAAGTTGTATACCTATGGTTATCATAAACAAATTGTGTTTATTTCTAAGAAATTGAGCCCCCGTTTGGTGTCCATTTCGTGGAAATGAAAATGGGTGGAATAGTATTTTTTTGAAAAATGAGTGATTGAAAAAGAAGGAAATTTTTTTCAATTTACATCTAATATTATTTTATAAAAGATTGTGTGATTGAAAATAGGAGAGAAAAAAATAAAATGTAACAGAATGAAAATTAATGGGGACCAAACGAAGGCTGAATTCAAGTGTTGATAGTGATTATTGCAAGAGACAGGCACATGGACAGATAATTCTAACGAGTGACCAACTTATAGAAATAAACCATTGACGTCGAGAATCACTTTGAAGAAAAGATTGATCGCTAACCATGAAGACATTAGATATAGACAATGTAAATTTATATGTAAAGGTAAAACATTTCAATTCTAAGCATCGACTATAGCTCAAAAGAATTTTTATGCGCAAAAACAAAACGCGTCACAAAAGAATATTTGCATAAAAATTAATTTTGAAAAAGATAAATATTTCAATTTCATAATCAAATATTTACAAATATACTTATCTTTACAAAATAAATGAGAAAATCATTCAAAAACGTACATGGATCAACATCATTAAGAAGGAAAACTGTCCGAAGGCATTTCTACCCAACCGGATGTCTGGATGACCGAACGGTTAATTTATTTTACGATTCTAACTCTGGCTCAAATGCCTAGTTTTTACGTCGTCCGGATGGCTTGTCTGAATGGATAGAAGTTTTGCCCGTTTGAGAGTTATAAATACCCCTTCACTTTCTCATTTGTGACAACAATTCTTGAGCATTTAAGAGAGTCGTTTATTGATCTTTTTTCTACCTTGTTTTCAATCTTCATAAGATCAAATTATTTACTTCTTGAAAAACTTTTTGAGTAATCAAACTTTGCAAAATCATATATCTCATTAAAGTTTTCATACAATTCATGAGCTATATTCTTTGTGATTTATTGAAGAGTTGTACCTACCTTTCTCTTGATTCTTAGTTAAGTTCATATCAAGAGAAGTCTTTGATTGTAACTTCAATTTTCTTTTAAATATTGAATTGTGGGTCGATTGAGGTCTCAAAAAGCTTAAAGGTGTAAAAGGAACGGTGCTCCTTGTTTGTAAGTCACCGGGAAGCATTGTAAGAAGGTTGGATTACACCATAAGTCAATCAATATAGTGAAAAAGGCCTTGCTGAAAAGCTTGGTAATGGGGGATATAGATAATTGCATTGGATCGAACTTCCATATCATATCGTTTGACTTCTCTTCCCTATCCTTACTTTTATTTATTACTTGTGGTTTCATCTTAGTCTTTAGTTGCTACATTTAAGTGAGCATTAAAATTATTTTTCGAAAAGTTGCTATAACCAATTTACACCTCCCCCCCCC